>NW_010394835.1:3338-21078 GCF_000710305.1 Buceros rhinoceros silvestris
TCCTTCCTTCCTTCCTTCCTTCCTTCCTTCCTTCCTTCCTTCCTTCCTTCCTTCCTTCCTTCCTTCCCTCCCTCCTTCCTTCCTTCCTTCCTTCCTTCCTTCCTTCCCTCCCTCCTTCCCTCCTTCCAGGGAGGGGTCAGTTGGGACCAGAATGTCCCAATTTGGATACACAAGGATGCTGCAGAATACTGTGGTAAAAGCTTTGGTAAAGCAGCACTAGATGACACTCACCACTCTTCTGTCATCCACAGATCTGGTAACTTCGTTTTAAAAGACAATCAGGGAGGCTGGAGCTCTTGGTAAATCCGTGTAGACTACGCTCAGTCACCACATCCTCCTTTATGGGCCTAGCAAAGTCTTCAAAGATACCTTTATCCATGATTTTCCCAGGGATCAAAATGAGGGTGGGTGGTTGGTGGTTAAACATCAGAAAAACCAAAGGGATAAAAAGAAAAAAAAAAGAACAGACCTCAAGAAAATGCATCAGTCATTCTTAAAAACAGCATGGAAGGACCCCATTTCATAGTTCTAGGCTATTAAACCAATTTTCTCATCCAGGGAAGTTTCATTAAAAGTGACAACTGTGTTTATTTATACTTCTGCTTATTTAACACGCCTGTGTAGAACACACATCTTCCTATGCAAAGCATACTATGGACTTGGTTGTTATCTACGGTCAAGATGTTTTCTCACGCACACTAAAGCTAACAAAGGGCTTCAAAAGGAATATGAATTTTAGCATTCAGAGAAGCTTTTTTGCTTTAACAGGGTTTTCTCAGGAAGTCCTAAAACAATAAGACGAGGGTATGGTTTGGTTTTATTTAGCAGTATGTTCGCAGTTTTTGTATATTCACAGTATCTGTAACATTAGATTTCCATCATGTTAATATGTAAGCTCACAGCATTAGGATTCTGCCTCATGATCTGATGTTCCGCAACATTTTTGTTTGTGTTATTAGTTCTATTGTCACAACAGAAAATACAGCAGTGGCATTAGCCTAAATACAGAAAATTAGGCTTCATTCATCTTAACAAGTACTCTGTAGAGTATTAGAAGCAGGAAAAACACAAAGCATGAAATAGTCTGCTGAGATAATCTATGTCACAAATTTTATAGAATTCTTTAGTAACTCTTAGTGTTCTTGACACTATCTTTGTAGAATACTGCTGCCTTAAGAGAAATTACAAAAACCAACAAAAAAACGGTATATTCTAATTGTGTATGTTTTTAATAATAACATACATCTACTTTGGGGGAAAACTAATGTCATTTTGTGTGTTTAATTCTAATACTCTGCATAAACAGCTTTCTGATTTTTTTCCATGTCATAATTATGTTTGTGAACATAAAATATATCTTCTCTCCTTCAAGGAGGCGGCTGTGATAAAGATCTTGATTCTTTGTGGAACCAAATTGTTAGAGAAATTCATGAAAGATTTTTGCAACAGCCTTAACTCCGGCCTTTCAGCATCAACTAGAACCGTAACATCTCACAGGATATAAAGTCTTCTGTTGCAGAAAGATTCAAAGTGTTGCTGTTGAATATGGCTTTGAGGAGGCCTGCAATAGAGTGATTTTCTCCCTCTGTGTGAGAGCAGTCTTGCAAGTCCTCATCACATACCTTCACATTCATTTCCCGTTTCACTTGTCTCAAGTAAACTAGTATGAGGTAATTTACATTTCCTTCACTCCGTAGTAGAAACAACTGCAAAAGCCTTCTCTCAGAAGTCACATCTGCATGATCAGTTCAGTCTGTTGGACTTTCCCAACCCCAGTACCTGCCTCGTGCAGTCTAGTGGGTGCCAATGCTGCAGCCCAGGGCCCATGAGGCAGAGCGCTGGGGACCACGGCCAATCCCAAAGACACCATAGGTGCAGACCAGTGTTTAGTCATTTGCTGTCACCTCCCAGCTCAGACATAGCGCCTGACTGGGAAAGCTTCAAATCAATTTTAATGTACTCTCTGAAGGTGTGTTTTAACCAGCCTTGATGATTTCATCTTTGGTTTTCCGTTATGAAACACAAGACATTTTTCCCTCTAGTTTTTATGGATGCTAGAAACTGTATAGGCAGGACAAATGAGTACTGATGCACCAATGATGGCTAAGTCCACGGTACACTTAAAAATTAGTTTCCATCTTGAAATGCCAAAGCTGAAATGACACACAATTTTAAGTGATCAGTGGGAATCTTGGCAAGGAATTTCATACTTAAAATACCACTTAAGTCACTTGACACTGACCAATTGTGTCCCCATTAAAACAGCATTTCGCAAAAACTACCCGATTAAGCAGTAGCAGTAGCTATTTGTTGCTGAAAAGATAAATCAGTTTCCTGGGAAAAGTGCCAGTAGATAGCTTGTATACTCTACTTACATACTGGATTCTTGATAGATTTGGTGAAGATGTCTTCATGTTAGTATAATAAAAGCCTATTATCAGTTCAACAGCAGAAAACTGTTGTCATTCGTCAATAAAATAGCAGGTTCGACACTGGTTGCCTTTTTAAGTGAAAGATTGGACGTATGCTATGAAAAAATTCTTGCCATTGCAGAGAAAGATAGCACACTCAAACATACTTTTAAATTTAATTCCATTTCTCAATTCAGTTGTCAACCTCTTTACAGTAAATTACTTGGTTACTATTAAAAAGCATACTTTGACTTGTTCCCAAAGTGATTTTTTAAAAAGTTTGAGCAAAATTCCTTCAGCCATTTTGGATTTATGAGAAGATTAAGAAGTAATCCTCATTCCCTTAACGTCTCTGAACAACATAGTAAAAAAAAAAACCTGGTTGTGGCTTTTTTCTCTCCCCATGGGGATAATTCACAAGTGGCTGAACTGCCAAACTTCAAACTTCTATTCTTGTTATTTAATATTAATATTCCTTTCCCAGCTAAGGTTAAGTGCCCCATTTCATGAGACACCAAAAAAACACATTACATGTCTGTCCCTGATTTGAAAAAATACAATGTAACAGGTGAGAGGAATTGAAGAAGAGTGAATGATGATAATAAGGGTTGTGACACAAGGGAGGGAAAGGAAATATTAGCAACAGGTTTTGGTATCACCAACATTACTCAGGGCTTGCAGAGGGAAATATGTGACAAATCAAAAGTTCCTTGCTAAATTTTAAAAATAAATAGAATAAAGGTATCAGACATTTTTTCCCTTGGAAAAAGACCCACAGAAATAAAATTTCTTCCTAATGATTCTCTTGCATAATTTCCTCTATGAGTAAGGTATAGGGGCAATGTATAGCTCGATGCTTCCTATTTCAATTCCTGGAAAGAACAAGGGAGATGAAAAAGGTAAGAGATACGTGGAATAAATCAATCCTAAAAGGCAATGGAAGAGAGAAAATAGTTATTACTAGCTGGAGTATTTCATGGAAACTCTCAGGCATGTTTCCAAGAAAGAAATGATCCAGTGTCTGGATTTAAGAACTTTTATTTACTGCACTGGTTCTCCACCAGCAAGTGTTTGCTACCTACAGGCCCTCTGGAAGACCTGGGCTTGAACATCAGCATCTACATTTTTGACTATCACACAGCCTGATAAAACCGTGAGTGTAAAAAAAGATGTTTCCTGAATGTTTCAATGAGGAGGGAGAAGTTAAACACCTGTTTCTGGAGCAACTCTAGCTCTTTAAATGATTTATCAATTAAATGCTGAAGTCCCATTGAAACAACCTGTCACGCATATTTTGGCATCTTCCCCCCATCTTTGAAAAGGAAAGTGAAAACTCTTGCTGGTGCAGTGATCCAGAGGCAGGGAGACAGCTTTGCTTCACAAATTGTAGTAAAGGTGTTTCTTTAGCAGTGAGAATCGGGAGGAAGTTAACAAACACAGAATGTCTTTACTCGGCTTTGATTTGTATAAGCCATTTGGGGATAGGAGTAAAAAACGAGATAGCAGTTATCCATTTCAAAATTTGCTCTGAGGATTAAAGTAGACATTGATTGTTGCAGCCTAGGGATTCTTTTAACAGGGAGAATAGAACTATTTTAAACAATTTTAAAAGTGTGTCGGTGGTCATAGTGCCAGGTTACTTTCAGATATGATACTGCAATTTTATCCTCACTATAAATAGGGTTCTTAGTTCATGATGGGCAATGTAGACTACAATCCATCATCCTTGAGAATCAATCACTTGTATTCACACCTTCTACTCTCTCCCTTTAAAACATGAAAAGCAAGAATGAGAAACCTGTGAGAGAGAGGTTAGATGGGGCCTTTCATGCCATAGGGCCCTCAGCTGCAGGATTCTGTTGATTTAGGGATGCTGTTGCTGACTAATGCTGAGACATATGAGTGAGTGGTAGACAAGTGCGTGGCAGATGAGGGCACAGAGAAGGACCAAGCCAAAACAAGGACAAGATGCCATACAGAGCAACTGTATTGCTCTGCAGTGTGGCTCAGTGATCCCCAAACAGCAGATGTACCCTTTATTTTTGTAAGTAAATATTTTGGCCATGCTTTGGCTGCAGCTCTAGTGAGGTCTGATATGTGGGATCTCTCCCTTTCTATTCTGGAAAGGAAGCGAATCACTGCATTGCCTGCTGCTGTCTCACGACTGCTGACGTAACAACAAAATGATGGCAAGTCCAACGGTACATACACTTCAGGCAGAAGAAGGAGGCAGAGAGAAGCGTTTCCCGGCTCCTTGGGCAACCCCTACAGTGGTCCAGGAGACCTCATTTCTGCAATCTGTTAAAAATCGGGGAGCAGTCAGGCAGGTTCCACACCAAACAGCTCCATACACTTTAAGACTACAGTTTCTAGCTAAATCAACACAAGTAAGTTGAATTAAGAGCAACTGTGCCAAGTTTTTTAACTGATAACATTAAATCAGTTTTAAAACGCGTCTTTAGTTACACCGGTGCGTTCAGATCAGATCTTGGCCATCTTCTCCCCCTCACATACTTTCAGGCTGAATCCTCCTTGCCAAAGGGGCAATGTGATCAAATCCGCATATTCCAATTTTTCAGAGCTCATAATATGAGTCTCGGAGAGTTGGTGGTCTTTAGGTGCCCAAGTATCTATGCTAGTTTAACACTGTTGAATCTAGGCCAAATAAGTGCTTTTAAGGTTTCCCTTTAAGTTCTTTGGGCTTCAATTTTCCCACTTCTGAAATCAGAGTTTTGAAATCAAGATTTATGGTGGGAGAAAAATATCAGCTGCCTCTCACTCAGAGATCTTTCTGCTCTCACCAAACTGCCATGAATCTTAATTCTGAGCAAGAGGTTTTGAGATCCTCACAGCTGAGGATCACTGTTTTAGCACCTTCTGCAAGCTGAAGGGGAAAAAAAAAAAAACCACCCTTAGCACTGTAATTTTAAACCAGCCTATAACATTTCCCTAAGAAGTTATTTGGGTTTTAAAATTGTAGCACACCAAACCACATCAGTCGTCTTTTCAGCAAAAGATGAAAAAAATGTATTATTTATAGTATAAGTACTAATGTTTTAACCAGCACAGATCTTTGCCTATGATTTTGTGAATTAACAGTTAAATAATTAAGCAAGAAACAAAATCTGAAGTATTACATACTGGACTTGCTCCTTCACTTCCCAGCCCAGTGACTTTTTCAAGTGTTTTTATCAGACATATTTGTTCTATGAAAATGAAAGTGCATCTATAAGACACATGTGAGAGTCAGATCTCAGCTGGGATCTGAATTTTCCAGACTGGTTTTGTCACATCAATACAAAACATACCACTTTTTGTTTTAACATTCTGCATATTCGATTTATTCAGCTTGCTCAGAAACCTCACTCTCCCCTGACATCCTGGATTTCAGAAATAATTACTTTGTAGGCTTGCAGCACACCGTTTTCTCCCGTTTAAAACACACAGAAGAAAAGGCTCCAATTTAAAAAATAAAAACAAAGGAATAACAAGGGGAGAAGTGAAGTTATTTCTGCAGGATACTCCCTGAGGTGTAAATATTTATTCTTGGCACAGCATACACGCACAGCAACTGCCTCCCACCTGCCTTCATCACCATGCATACACCTGGAGTGACTGGTGGGGGAACCCAGGCTGCGGACACCCAGCACCCAGCACTCCGAGATGCTGGTAATGGGCTATGCAGCAGAATTCAGTTTCAGGTGATCACTTCCAGGGTATTCACCTGAGGATAGATCTTATAAGGTGTTGAGCACTCTGGCCCCAATCCAGAAAGTCATTTATACACACAAGGAGTATACCTAAAGTGAAGCATGCATTTCTGTGCTTTCCTGGATTCGGCTCGGGTACGGTAATATTACTTTTCAAGAGCTTTTTATTCTGTGGCTGATGAGAATGACCTTCGCTCATCACAAGTATGTTCATTATTTAGAGTCAGAAAGAAGATCAGACAGGAAGACTTTCCCTGACTTCTGATTTCCAAGGAAAGCGGGGGGAAAATCCACTTTTCCCCTCTCTGAAACCTACTAGTTTGCAAGCAAAGAGAATACGGTGTGCGTACTCTGTTACAATCTGACCTGTCTTGTCACTGAAACTTCTCACCTCTGCTTGTCCTTGGAAGGTGGTAATATCATTTCCTCATATGTGCTAAACTGAGCAAGTTAATTGTTTTAGAAATCTGTCTGTAGTGATCGCTTTAGATATAATAACAAAAACGCCTAAAATTCTTGTGTGCAGCTTTTCCTTTCTCAGTAGGAAACACTCTCTGTCCAGTACACTGATGCCTAATTGCAATCCACAGAACGTGGGAGAGGAGAGGCCACAGTGCAGTCCCTTGAGTCTTCTTGGTATGGCACAATTAAGCCCCTCCATGCATCTGTCTTATTTTCCCTTTCTTATGTCCTTTCCAGGCAAAAACATTTTGTCCTGGCGCATGGTGTTATTTTTGTTTTGTTTTAATTATCTGAAGTAGAACACGCAAAACTACTTTACGTTGTACAAAATAAATCCTGCTTTATTTGTTTATTTATGATGAGAGAAAAGTTTCTGCTGAAGTTAAAAAAACAAAGTCACATTACCTGCAAGGCAGTTAAAGCCCTATTTATTTCTGAGTCAGAAATATCATTGGTTCTGCTATTAAATTAGTGAATAGAAAAACTACATGGATGAGGCCAGGGAGAGGGACAGTCTTGGCAGTTGGTTAGTAAGAGTTGAACAATCTGCTATTCAGGCTGTGTTGAACAGGAAAATGCAGCCCTGACTCTCCCTGCTCACTTTTTCATCTTTTTGTCTGTGATGGATACATAATAATTATATTTTACTAGAATGCCAGTGGAGATGGAAGTACTGTTGCTAATGTAGAGGCTGTAAAGCCATCAGAGGAGCTATAAGCAAATGTTATTCTGTTTTACTGAAGAAATCAGTTACAGACAGATTGCTTAAACCAGTGACAGGCATCGTAAGAAATAAAGTCTGTTATGCAGAAAAGTTACAGCCATCAACATGTACAGATTTACATCATATATGAATAAAGCTGATCAAGAAGTTTAGCTTAAAAAATTAAGGATAAAGTGAAAAATAAGAGAAATAAAGTCTAGAAAAAATAAATACACTTTTAAATGTTCATCTCTTTATCTTATGCAGCTGACAGGCTTTACCTTTCTTCAACTCTCCTTTCGTCGGAATGTCAAAGAGTTGGTCAGGACTCCACTACCTAGAGGACAGGCAAGTTTGAGGGACCTGGGCTTTAACATTGGTCAGTTGTTAATGATCTGTCCAAGCTTGGTATTCATTAGAAACCTCCCTAGATTATTTGTCCTCTGTCATTTCAGGGTACTACTTTGGTTAAGAAAAAAATTTAATAGTGTTGTGTCCTCTGCATTTAATCATATTATTTTCTCATCGTTTCTGGGTACAAAATAATTTCTTTAAATTCTAAAAGAATGATTTATAAGATGATATGCATGTTAGCACATATTAACAATTACAACAAAGCATGAATTGAAATTGCTTGCCACAGAATCATTTATCTTTTACTCACAGCAGTGTTTGTCCATGATTGTGTTGGATGGGGCCACTTTGCATCCATATTTTCATTTTTAAGGAGTGGGAAGCTGACATCTATACAACTCGTGAGAAAGCAGTGTGCAACTGAACACTCAAAAATAGAACTAGTGAAAAATTAGCTACTGCTTCTGAAGGTATTTGACTTAATGATTCACAAGAGAAAAAATATAGTCAAAACTCCTCTGACCAAAAAATCCCTAGTCAGGTCTGCCTTGGCATTTTCACTGCTGATACTCAGAGCATTAAACATCCTTATAGAGAATATCACTGTTGAAAAGGACTGTCAAGACTGTTAATTACTCAGGTGGAGTTAGCATACAGCTCATTAAACCATGTCAAAACTTTCAGTCCTTCTCCACTGTATCAGTCCCTTTAGGGGCTCTCACATCAGGATAATTTGATTCTTAAAAATACATTAATTCAGATCATACATTACAGCAACAAATTATTCCACTTTCTTTGTAGAACAGGTCTGATCCAACGAGAATGGCTATTGCTGCAAAGAGAGTTTCTGTGATTAATATGTAGTGGGTGTGTCTAGTGCAGGCAAGAAGCTTTCGCAAACGGAACTCTCAGGTCACACTTAAAGAATGGTTATTAGCAGAGCTTTTGAAGACAATTTTTTCTTGCAGTAGAAATATAAAAATGTTTAAATAACAAAAATGTTATTTGTGTGGAAGTTTTATTACAATTGTACAAAGTATTTACGAATCCATAGTCTGAGTCTTGGCTGTGTGGGTTGTAGTGTTACCTCAATTTTACTCAACAGTGGAAGTTCTGTGAAAACGATCAAAGACTGTGTTCCCCCTGAGCCAGTGCGTGAGTTACCAAAACTTCTTCCCTTCAGGAAAAAGAAATCTCTAGAAACCACTAGAACCATTAAAAAACAAATAGTGAATAAATCTTCAGAAGTTGCTTCGTCCTTTAGAAATCTACATCTCACCAGAGGAGTTCCTGGTGTTTACAAATCTAAACCACCTTGAGTCAGAACACACTTTTCAAGACACCTCAAGTCTCACCCCTCCAGGAGGAGCTCCAGGTATTTTGATGGAATTTTGTGGCCTGTGCAGACATTCAGCATTCAGGATGCTAGGGTTCGAATGACGTAGAACTTCAGGGTTCAAGTTATTTCTGAAAATATCTTTTAAAGGCAATTGAAAAAACTACCCAGAAGAAAAGTTCCGGAGGTGTCCATATGTAAAATGTTGGTTAGGGCTAGTTATATTTATCTTTTTGTTTGCTTTCTTTTTTTTTTCATTCAAGCAAACCATATTTGAAATGGTGAGTAAACTGGCTGAGATTGGTTTTCTTCTAAAGTCTGCAAATCAAAGTACAGAATTTTGGTCTGAACCCAAGGCTCTTGGGTTCACAGTACTTTATAATTCCATACATCCTGATGCCAAACAATCAGAATTGATTTACAGGAGTATGATATGTTCCTTATGAACATAATTGCATGTGGATGCAGTTTGTGAAAACTCCTTTTTTAATCAGGGAACAAAAATAAGCATGATTTTTATCACTCCAATGTGCTGAATAGAAACTAAGGAATCTGACTGCGGAAAAATGTTTTGCAGACGTAGCTGAGCTGGTAAGAATAAGACTAGCTGCAAGTTTTAGAAAAAGGACTTGATTTTGCTCATTATGTTCAGTTACTCCATTTGGCTTTAGCAGAAAATCTTTGCGTGGAATGTCTCACTAGATCAGCCCTAAGTTTACAAGATCTATGACTGAGGAGTAATCATCCACCACTGAGGAAGACCTAACTCTGTTAAACACATTTCTAAAATGACACTTCTAAAATGGTTTTCAGCTCTTGATGAATGAAAGTCATCACCACGGTTTTAAAGTCGGGTTTGTTGTTTTTAAAATGTGCACTCCACAGGAGCCAAATGCTCATTCTTACCCTGCTTTGCCAGAGAAAAAAAAAAAAACAAAAACAAAAACCAGAACAAAATGTAGAGGACAATTAAACACGCTGAACACTCTCCTCCAAAATCCTCACATTGGTAAAACTACAATAATCTTCAAATTTATCACACCAGACCTCCAAGTGAGATAATGCATCTTTAAAATATGAACTTCAAGCTAAAATATTAAACATGTGTTTCTTCCTCCTATGAGATAAGTGCTGAAATGTCACACGTTGTTGGGGAAAATGACCCGTAAGTGTTTTTTTTTTTCCTCCTACTGGAGCAGTTAGTGTGGCGTGCAGTGAACCACATCAACAATGTGATTCAAGCTGTCTCTGCAGCGTCATGGTGAAAGAAAGGATAAACTATAAAAACTACCCTCCTACAGCTCTTAGTTCTTGCTTCCCACACTTTAACATCTTCTGTCACCCCTGGCGCTGTTACTGACCCATGCTAAGCTAAACTAAAGGATGATAAGTTTGCTGCCTTTGCCCTTGTCCTAAGGGGCTGCACATTATCCTATCAAGCATCAGAAGCCATTTCTGTGGGATATTTGTCAACCTACGAAGTCCTTTTAGAACAAATGAAATGGGCAGCGAATTACAAAAATGTCATTCTCTAAAGGAAATGGATGAAGGCTTTTCTTCTCCAGTAATAAATAGATGCCATAGGCTTATAACACTATTTTTGTATTACATTTGACAGGGTTACTATTTCCAGTTCATTAAGGAAACAGCTTGAAAACTACTTTTTCATATGCTTTTAAAAATAATGTTTTCCCTGTAATAAATATAAGCAATAGCTCTCATAACGTTAGCTTCAACAAGATTCATTTCAAGGTACTTGTATTAGGGATTACTACATATACAATGACAAGTTTTAAATATGTATATTTTCAACACATATAGATGCTTATTTAGCTGACAGGTGATGAGCATATAAGCAATAATGCCTGTCCCTATTTTAAAAAATATTTTAAATTGTTTTAACTTAACTTTTGCCAGACCAATTTTCTTGTGTATGATGGTCTTATAGAACCTCGTGATATATATACCATAGGCTAAGGTCAGGCAAAGAAATAATAACTCACTTCCTGAAACGAATTCTTCAAAGTAAATCTTCTATGTGTAATAGCAGTAAACAGAGGTCAGGATGACACTCTCCCAGGCTTAAGAATAAAGCCTGTGTGTTACTGTTCTCCAAGAATTACAGCTGCATCTCTGGGTGACAAAATGTTTGCTGAAATGTGTAGCTGACAAAGTGTTTTACAGTGCTATGGATGTTGCACACTGAAATTTTTATAAAAAGCGAACCTGAGACACACATATAGAAATACACATGATGGTACTTTGTTACTTTCCTTCATCACTAAATATTGTCTTAAAATGTTTCCTAGAGGATCGTTAACTATTTTTGCACACAGAAAGTTCTTTCTGAAAATGCTAACTGACTGAAAAATTAAGTGGTATATGATATATTCACAGTAGTGAACTTACCTGCTATGTCAGTCTGCATTTCATATGTAAGGTGTATTTCTCTCATCATCCACTAATCAATTATTAAGAGGATATTTTATTTACATCAAAGCATTGTAAGATTTCTTATGTTCACATCTTATTTTTGCCTTATTTTTGTCTTTCAACTACTGTATTGCTGGCACTAGTTATTGTTGATTACAAGTGAACATTTTGTTAATAAGTTCAAAATTGATTTTGCAGGAAAATAAATCAGTAAACCATACCATTAACTGTCCTATTTTGCTAATTCCGGAATAATTATATTCAGGGGTTTTTTTAGTTAGTTTTTTTTTTAAAATAAGCTAGATCTGGACGAAATATAAAGTAAACAGTGAAGAATGTACTGACAAATGTACTTCTTCTCTGTAGTTTATTTTTCAAGGCACACACCAGTGCACATTTCAGATTAGACTCTCCCTTAGTTATCATTAGTCAGGCAGAGACAACTAAACTTTACCATGAATAGCTTCCAGCAGTCCAGTACATTACCTTTCTCCCCTTACACATCAGACCCCTATTCTTTCATGCACATCCTCCCACCCTCAGGTGAACTCAGACTCTCTGAGCACTGGAATAGCTGGACCCTGCCAAGGTGTACTTATGGGGAAGTTCAGCTCTCCTTTTAGTTGAGGCAACCAGAATTACTCTCGGCTTTAGGCTAATTGCTGAATTTCCTCTGTTGAAATGACAGAGGGTTTTTAAAAATGATGAAATAATTAACTAGACAAAAATGTTTCAAGTGGAAAGAAAAGTTTGATGTGACACTTCAGAAATGCTTAGTTTATAGGCACTTTTAATGAGAGTCTTAGAAATGAAGGTTAGACTTACAAAATGTTGTAATGATACTGTGGTGGAAGTCCTTCATCTAGGAAATAGCAGGTCCAGTATTAAATTTCTTCCTTTACTTGACTGATGAGAATAATTTCTCTCCCTCTGTGATTCAAAGCTGGACATCATCAGTAGAGAGAAAAATAGCTATCCCTGTGGCTATGGCATACTCTTGGGACGCTGGAGGATGCTTGGTCAAAGCCACTTGGAGAGACTGGAGAACACATCCATCCGTTCCCATGTGTCACGGGAGCTCAATGCATGGTATGACCACAGGGAGTACCATATAGTGGGGGAACCACTGGCTCTGGTGGGTATAGGTAGCAAACATGGACTTTTAACTCCTCATGCTGTATTGCATATCAATATCAAACCAAACAATCAAACCAAATGCTTATGCATTGCTAATGTGATTTGTTCCGGGTAGAAACATGTTTTTCTTCCCCATTGCCATTCTTTCTTTTAAGTGGGAGCCCCATGAAACTGTCTTCCAAGGAGATGTTTTTGCTCCTGTACCTTCTGTGGCAAAGTTGGTTTTGGTGTTTGTCAGAGCTCCATCATGGCTTGGCTTCGCAAGCGAAGATCTGAGAAGGGCTTTTCCCACGCTCACTGCAAGGATGAGTGCACCCTTCGAGCCTGCGCGGTGGATTTTTTAGGTGAGCTCCACAAGGGCATGAAAGAGCATGTTAATTCACACAAAATTTAAAACTTTCAGAATATGCTATCTGAATTGTCTTTTGAAGAATCTTACATCATGTTAAAGGTTATTAGCAGTGTTAAGATCGGAATTTCAGGACGTCCATATCCTGTTTTTTCTGAAATACTGAACTTCTTGCAGCTTTTAATGGATTTCAGGATACATGCCAGCCCTCTTCATCTGCGAACAAGCAAGGCCCACCTACTGTGATTTAACTGCCTCAAACATATTTCAGCAGCTAACTTTCATACACTCAGTTTTTAAAAAAGATTTTTTAGCATTCATCACTGCCTGCTCTAAAGACTTTGGGGACATTACTGTATGTTGTCAAACAGCTGCTGTTCACTCCAGGCATGTATGAAATGATCATCATACAGTTTTTCATACCAATTTGCTAGGTTTGCATGGCACTCTGGGATCCCGTAGATGAAAGGGTCTGTATTGTGGTTAGATTAGTATTACAGCAAAACCTGCGCTAAGAGGCACAAGGTAACCTTAATCACCTGTCCTAACACCCAGTAAAATTTTGGTGTCCGTGAAAGTTTCCTTATATTAGTCACGCTGTATTATGTGGCTGCCTGGTATAATGGCCAAAATAATACCAGGCCCTTTGGTGGTTGATGAGAGGGTTTCGCTTTTGATTGTGCATAAACCCATGAAAAGATTCAGGAACAGGAAAAGACCATCTGGTGCAACGACCTTGCCTTTGCTAGCACTCGCAGCACAGCTTTTCTGAAAGTGGAGCTGCTGTAATATTAGGCAAGTCTGAATTCTTTACAGGCAAAGTTTAATATGCACTCTCCAAGGAAAACGCCCTGAACAGTAAAAATGAAAACCTATTTTAAGAGATATACTTATTTTACCCTGCCGATCTTATAGTTTCTATTACAGTGGCCCTTTAAAATGTTAGCTGCAATCCCAGAGTTAGCTTAGGCTCTAAGAAAGCTCTTCCATAAATACGGAGGTGCCTGCCCGTGCTACAGCACACAGTGCACATCTCACAACTGACTGCTTGCACGGCACTTTGATGGACGGACTGTCACAGAGGAGCTCCTGCAGCTGGTAAAAATCAACAATTTGGTGAGTTTAAATTAAAGAGTGCACTCACACCTGTCCATCCACAGTGGTCACACTTACAAGTGTTAGAGATATTACCAGGTCCTGTGTTTTTTCGTTCTTTACCCATAAACCCACAGTGCAAGGTAGTTTCTCCACAACACTAAATAAAATAGTCCAGTTGCTGCAAATGCACACACACTCTCACATACTGTGTTTTCGCACAGAACAGACAGGAGCAAATAAAAACCAGACATGTACAGTACTGGTGAGATGATTAAGTTCATCGGTTATTTTTGTAAAAGTCATAGCTGATACGGAACAGCTGGGATCATTTGTAACTGAGGAGTGGAACAGAAATCAAAAGTCTCATCATATTTTAAAGCAAGAATTCAATTACGAAAATATAATCCATAAAAAAATTTTAAAGTCCCAGATTAAGTTACAGTTAACTTTGTTAAACTTTAATAATAATAATAATTTGCAGACATAGTTTGCCTTTAAGTTTAAGGATCTCAATATGTTTGACAAATACTAATATCTGAGAAGTTCAAGTCCTGCAAATAAATAAATTAAGGCCCAGGCCACAACCAGACTATGGAGTAGGACTGAAAAATCCAACTTTGGTCCCATGCTTCAGTCCCAGTGACTATTCCCCAGTTTTCCTCAGACTGGAGTAACCCATTCCTCTGCAAGCAATGGCTCAAAAACGCAAAGGGTTAGATTACAGTACTGGTTTACTTGAGCCACAAAACATTTGTGTACACTCAAGAGCATCTGAGAACCACTGGTCTTCATCATGGCTGACGGTTATGAGTCTTCATGACTTGCTGAGCAAAAGGGGTAAAACAAATTAATTTATATCACTTTAGAGGCAAGTAGAGAAATGTTTTTCTTGGCTACTGATTCATGTATGCTGCGCACTGTGACATGTATAAAAGTGGGAGATATTTCCTTCCTCCCAAATCCTTTCACATCTTTAGATTACCAGAGGGAAATGATTCTGCCATGAAATCAAGGTCATTTCTCATCAATTTCCCTTTTACAAAGAATGATCCTGGTCCAAGATCTGCAGTTTTCATTTACCAAGGCATCTAAAAAGAGCTAATATTTTGAGGAACTTGTGAATTCCCTCTGCTGTTTTCAGCATAAAATGAAACTTGACTAAAAGTGAGCATTTCACAGCGTTTGTCACACAAGCCCAAAAGTGCAATTGTAATGCTACCAGACAAGGGGGAAACATCTACCACCTCAGAGAATGTGTAACTTAGAGAAGTGGACAGTATTCCAAGGATGCCATAAATGGCATGTCACTTACAGATTCGGTAAGTGAAAATATACTATTGACTGTTGATAATCCTAATCTGGTTTTGTATATGGGTCTATCAGTGGCAACAAAATTAGAGGGGAAAAAAAACTAGAGAAAACCCAGAGCAGTAGAGAAAGTGTTTATGTTCAGCTGTTTTCTCCTAATGCTGTCACACACTGTTTTTCTCACAGCAACTCAATGCCACGGTGTTGTTGGCATAGAAAGGTCTCAGTTTAATCAGTACAAAACATCCAAACGAGTCTTAATCATATACATTACATGAGATAAACATTTACAGAATTAATATCGATGTTGCCTATGCCAGCAAGTGAACCTGTCAGTGTAGGAGGAAGGTACCATTTTAATAACAGTAAAAAATGCGCTAGAGCCCATGCGTGACTGAACCACTGACCTTGCTACTACAACTGAGTGCTTCAGTGCCCTGTTTGTCCCTAGCGGCGTGTTCCTTATCTATACTGAACAAAGTTGCCATCTCTTTCGTGAAGGAAATTAGGACTAATTTCTTACAAAACTTGTTTTTCCTATGTTCAGTGTTTGCTGAGTTGCCTTAAAATATATAGTGATATGGAAAAGTGTTCTTCCCAATAATATTTCAGGAAAACTTAACTTATGGCATTTTTCACTGCTTTATCCTTATTTTGTATATTAGTACACAAAGGTGAAACCAAAGAGAAACTTATCAATTCAGGTTTATGAATGGGTTGATTTCCTCCCAAAAGTTTGTATAGTGGCTCACCTACCCTTATGAGGGTAACCAAGCACAAACTGGTGACAAAGGAATCATACTCATGGACACGGGACTAATCCAGAGACCAGAAAGCATCACATTTGTTGAAGCACATTGAATGTTCGAGAGCCAACAGGGAATAGAGACCTCCAGGCATGGAGTACATCGATGTACTCCAACGTACAACCAAAGGTTTAGTCGAGAGCAGAAATGTGCTTCTGAAGTGAATCTCCTAACTTCTTCACTTACTGCATTTTAGTTTGCACCATGGAGTGGTCTAAGAGTGCATGTGCTGCTTTCCAAGTAAATTGGCAGCACGCAACTATCTGTTCCAGCTGCTGCTGGATGTTCAGTTCGCAGGAGCAGATGAGAAGTAGCACACAGTAAAAGCTTTGCAGGGCATATGCTGCAGAAAATCAGGTCTTCAGCATCAACAGTTTCACTGCGCAGATCTATTCCTGGTGGGCTAAACTACTTCCGACAGGCAACAGAGCTGCCGTGAGCCACAGCACCTCCTGCTGTTCATTCACTCCCCTGATGTGCTTTACCCCCTTGAAAACACATTCACAAGTATATGCAGGGAATGAACTAAGAGAAAAAAGTCAAATAGCTTCAAAGAATAATTGATCATAAGGACTCATTACCCTCTTTATTTTTAAGATACAACGTGGTAAAACCAGTTTATTTTGCTACCAGCCTAGGGCCAACAGAACAGAAAGAGTATAAATGAGCAGAAAATGAAAGGTGAATGTTTATGAGATCTACAGTAGCCCAACCACTTCTTCTTGCATTGCTTTTCCCATCCACCTCTCTTCTGTCGCTGTTTTTTCACCAAATGGTATATCTCCAAATTCAATGTGCTTTGGGTCAATGCTATGGCAGCCTTCACACCAGAGAAGTGGCTGTAATTATTTGGGAATGCACCCACCAACTGCAAGATCCCAATTTCTTTAGATTCCAGGCTCAGCTCTGGTTTTAATTTCCTCCTGGCCCAATTAATTAATCAATTTTTATTCTGTACAGCTAGTTTATTTAACCAACCCCTACTATCCGCACCCCTAGTTTAACCACTTCAGGTCTCCCCTACAAAGCAGAAAGCAAACAATGCATTGCAATGGGTACCCCTACTATTCCTCAGTCAAAACACAAGAGCTGCCGTGGGACACATTCCTAGAAACGAGAAATGTGGCTTTTTCTGTCACAGTACACATGCTGCTGGGCGCGAAAGAAATTCCACGTATGTTAACATTAATTCTTAATACTAGCCGAGTGTGATAGAGAACAACACACACGAACTTTAATGGGTCTAAATCATCCTACGCAGGACTAAATTTGGCCATAGGAACTACATTAAAGGTGACCTTAAACTGATTTAGTCAGAATATATAAGTTAATACGTTTGTATTTCAAATTGGTATTATAGTGCTAATGTCATTAAAAGGGTCACTGAAACAGTCAAACGTGTTTATTAATATCAAACAATAGCACATAAGTTCTTAAACTGAGGAAAAAACAGTAAACAGTGACATTACTTCCAGCCACCGATAACCTGTCAGGCCATTTTCTATAGCGAAGAATGAGCGATGACCCCATCCATCAGCCTGTAATGAACTAATAATCTGCCTAAAACCATTTCAGGACCCCCTCGTGCATATTGTACTTATAGAAGCCTAGTTCTGTCCATCTCCAAACGCCT
>NW_010394835.1:21248-24773 GCF_000710305.1 Buceros rhinoceros silvestris
TGCCTGCAATACTGTAATTCGTTGAGGCTTGCCAACAACATGCACTTTACTTGTGCAATTTGAAAGGAAAGAAGGAGATTGCTGCTCCTGATGCAGAACAGTATTTTTCCCCCTTGCTAGTGGATGAGCAATTAAAGACTTGTGAAGGCAGTCCAGGGGACTCAGCAAAGTATCTGACCCTGGAATCCAGGCACTACACTGCAATAAATACTGGTAATTCGTTGAGGCTTGCCAACAACATGCACTTTACTTGTGCAATTTGAAAGGAAAGAAGGAGATTGCTGCTCCTGATGCAGAACAGTATTTTTCCCCCTTGCTAGTGGATGAGCAATTAAAGACTTGTGAAGGCAGTCCAGGGGACTCAGCAAAGTATCTGACCCTGGAATCCAGGCACTACACTGCAATAAATACTGGGGGTGACGCTGGGGGGCGGGGTGGGGGTGGAGTTAGAAAGGGTTGCTTTTTTGCATGTAAATTAAAAATGACTTTTATGTAGGTGTGCATATCTGTGATATATGTATGCATTGTATATATATGAATATATGTTGATGTGCAGATTGAGTGGCAGATTTTCCTGATCCACCTCATTATAAAGAAAACCTGCTGCTATCAAACATTCATAGTCACATGCAGATACATACACATATCCAAATATTCAAATAAATGTCTACACACACACACTTACATATGCACATACAAACACTGCAGCATCATCTCTATGTAGATATAGCCCTACAAATATGCTGCAGGATTCACACAGAGCCACACAGTGCTGACATTATGAAAAGCAGCAGAAGCCGGCCCAGCGCTTCTTCCAGGGAAGTCCGTGGTAACAACCTCTCTGAACTCCGTGGGAGCAGATGATACCGCTGCATCTAACGAGGTGTCTTGATCCCATACAGACTGCTTACCCATAAAGCATATATAGGCATAAACTATGTACTTATTGCATGCCAGGGGAATGCACATCTGCATGTAGCTACATAAATCTTAAGCACAGAAAAATATATGCTAAGGCTATAAAAATTGCCATGGTAGAACTCGGAGGGATGCTCACATTAGAGCAGATGAAGAGGGTATTGTCTGAGCTTTTGTGTGCTTTTTGGCTCTTCCACAGGCAAAAAACTGATTGAGCTTCCCTCTCTAGTTTTGTTTTTTGTCTAAACAGGGTGGGGGTGGGATGAGTTCTGAACCTCCACCAAAATGTGGGAAAAAAAAAACCACTTCAATCAACAAGTTCAGTGTTTTCACAATTTTCAAGTCATTGCAGGTGATAAAATATACACAGTGTTCGCTTTGGATCTGTAAAAGGCTTTTCCCCCTGCTACAGCTCTAAAGCTTATTTTACATTTTAATACTTCAGACAGTATCTTGTCCAGCTTCTTTTCATCTCTACCTTTTTCCATTCTTCTTTCTTTCTCTCTTTTTAAAGCATTGTATTACATGAAATTCAGCCCTTATTTGGCAGGACTTTATGCAGTCTGTGGTGAGAGCTGAATTCTGAAAATGTTCAGGAAACACTGGCTAAATGGGGAAATTTATTTGCCTGAGCCAGAGATAACATCTTTCTTAGACTTCTTTCTAAAACACTGGTGCTTGTCAAGCAGAATTCTCCTTTTCCCCCTTTCCCCTCTCTCTCATAAACACACACGTGCACTCTTCTTAAGGATGCAGCAGAACTTAGCTGACACTGTAAGATGGAGTTTTTATTCATTCTGTTTCTACACCCAGTAGAAAGAAAAAAAGAAAAAATCAGAGATGTGCAAAACCCCCGTTTTTTTTTTTTCCTTCTCTGGAGTTTTTATTCATTCTGTTTCTACACCCAGTAGAAAGAAAAAAAGAAAAAATCAGATTGGCAAAACCCCCCTTTTTTTTTTTTTTCCTTCTCCTTCCAGAGCATTCAGCCCTTCTCAGCCTCTTGTTTTTAAAAAATGACTATGCCTCCCGTGCCAGCCAGGCTTTCACTTTTTTCTTCATTAGAAAGCAAAGACAAAATTTTGGCATTTATTTTTGTCGTTACATGGTTCTTCATGTAACGTCATCTAAAACACAAACAGGGAGGGTGAAGTCATCTCTCATCCAGGACACAAGACAAAATTGAAGGGTAACAGCTTACACACCGATTCAGAGCTCTGCTCACCCAGCACAGCTGCGCATTACACATTTTGGGAAGGATAGCTGGGGACAGAGCAGGTGATTTGGCAAAATCGTGTGGGGGTGGCAAGGAGCGAGGCCAAGGACGAAATTAAAGGCTGGAGTCTATAAGGAGAGATGTTTAATGCCTGAGCGCTTGTTTTGAACTGTGACCTAAGGTTTGGCTGGGCACTAACCACAGCATGCCTCATCAGCTCCTGTCACAGGTACCCCAGGGTATACCTCCAGCAGGGAGCCAGCTCCAGAGCCGCATCCTCAACCAGCAGCTCGCTCACACACTATCGAGACCCTGCCGAGAAATCAGCATGCAACCCAAGAAAGCATCCTTTCCTCTGGAATAAAAATTAATATTACTTGTCATATTTCATGTCTGAGCTCTTTTCATGCTTTATCCTCTGGTAATGAGGGCTAAATTACCAATATTAGTAGATTTTCATGGCTAGCACAGAAAGAGCTGTTACCAGAATAAATGTTTGCATTGCTTCTGTTGGACACAGGCTTTGCTAATGCAGCTTTGCTAATTATTTCTAAATAGGCAATAATCTGCATCCCCTAGTGCTGGGTAGTGGATTGGCCACGTACCTGCTATTTCCCTTATTTACATGTTTTACAACTTTATCAACTACACTAATTACACTCTGAACACTGTTTAAAATTTTCTGTTAATAGAGATACAATGATGCACCAGAGGATGTGTATTTATGCCATAATTACGCCTCTGTTCCTGCGATGCAGTCTCCAATTAGCTGTCGACGGTGGCACAAGCAGCTGCCTGATATTCTAAAGCAGTGAAACATCTGCACGGCGGATGATACGCTCACATGGATTTTTTTTTTAAGCCTAGAAATTTACACCCAAGGGAGTGCAGACAAATAGGAGCCTGTCATGTGTAGGGATGATTAGAAATCCTCACCATGGCAACATTGGAGCAGCCATGTCACAGAGTGAGGGGACACATGTCTAGATGAAGGCGCTAAAAACATTTGCTTTTTTTTTTTTTAGCTCCAGCATTCCCAACTTCCCCCCCCACCCCCTCCTTTTCATATTCTTCTCTTTGCGTCTAAAGCCAACCAAAACAGCAGGTGAAAAGGCCAAAATCTGCAGCCCATGCAAGGAATATGACATCGTAGATTTAGTGTCAGGAAAACAGCGAGCAATCAGAGGATGCTGCCAGGCATCCACTGGATATTTTCTTTCAGGTGGGGGAGGGAGAAGGTGGAAAAATAAAGGAGAGAAAAAATATGGACATCATTCAGAATAAAGCTCTGATGTCTTGATCCTAGAATGACTTTTAATAGATAACTTCCATTTAACCCTCATTAACAATTTTTCTCTGACTAGTTGACCAGCCAGCATATACTGATGGGGTGG
>NW_010394836.1:0-8479 GCF_000710305.1 Buceros rhinoceros silvestris
TTTTTTCTGTACAGCTGAAACAAGTAGCATGCAAGGGCAACCTATGGACACAGGGAAGAGAAAACGGATGGCGTCTCTTTCTCATGCATAACTGGGAGTTTGAAACATTCCCATGTTCATTGTGCTTTGAAGTTAAATTTGGCCCAATCCTGCTATGTATATTCACTAAGCCCAGCCTTCCTGGTTCACCTATTAAACTCTCATCTCACCCAGATTCTCACTGCTGCAATGCCCTTTCCTCTGGCTTTCCTCTTGCCTTGCACATTCCCTCTGGGAACACTGGTATTAAGGCCATGTTTTCTTCCTGAGCTTTAGCTCTAGTTTTCCCTCCACTGCTCTCCCTCCATGCTCAGACATAAGCTAAACCCTCTTTTCTCCTGCCCTCATGGATTATCCCTACCTTGTTTATGTCTTGCATGGATGAGAAACATGCAGTTGTTGACTTCTAAGATGTGTTTGTGCTGTTCAGTGAGAGAAACAAACGGAAGGCAACTAATTTCAGTCTAGGTTGATGCAAGAAATTTAAAGAAAGCAAGACAGAAGCAACACATTTAAATGGAAGGAAATAATTTTTAATTGAAGCAAGCATGCTCCCAACTAGACATTTTAATAAAGCAAAAGGGTAAGTTGACAATGCAATTTAAACATTATTTACAAACTCAGCAGTGAAAGCAGGCTTTGCCGTTCAGCAGCTGTGAATCTTCTCCAGCACATAAATATCTACCACATACAGAAAATCAGTTTCACCCTTTCATATTCTATTGCTGGGAGAAGCTTTAGTCTATGTGATATTCTGGGTGTGATGTCTTTCAGTTTCTCAGCTGAATTTTGGTAGAAGAGTTAAATACTCTTTTAGAAAAAGAGAAAAAAAAAAAGAGACTCCTTGAGCATTTACCTACTGTGTGAACTGAGGAAAGATTCAGTCTGCATAAGGATTGTATGTGTTGTAATTACTGGGGACAAAGACATCTGTTTCCTGAATGTCTCTTAAATCTTCTTCTGAATCTAACCTAAAAAGACCAGATGAACCTTGTCAATGTTTCTTCATCTTTCTCTCCTTTTCTTCTCTTCCCACAATATCTACTCAAGTTTTGTGCTTACCTTTATAGATAAATAAAGTTTTAATCCAAAGAATAAAACATTGTACCCACCTGCATTTCCAAAAAATACAATTGTGGTTTTGTTTCTGTTACCACTCATACCACCAAAGCAATTCCCTGTAATTTCCAGGGAACTACCTCGCTCTATACACCCCCATCTTTTGTCTAAACTTGTGTATAAGAAAATAACTTTATTTGGATTAAGTTGCTGGTATGCCAAGATCGTTTCCATTTAGCGTGATCTGTTTCCTTACAGTCTCTCCTCCGTGTTATACAGAAATGGATGGAACTTCAGAGTGAGGAATTTTATTTATTCTGTCCTTGCACAACACCTCACATAATGTGACATGCTCAGGAATAGGCAATAATGGAATAAACAACTATGCTGTATTTTACAGATGATGTTAAGTCATTGTACACTGCACTTAATTACTAAAAGCCACTGAACACATGCAACAGCTCTGTGGACTAGGTTATAGCTTTATTAAAGTTCAAATATAATTGCTAATGTTTGTTCACAAGACTATTCCAATTTTTGTGTACTTTTCACTAAGGTGAATTTAAAGCAGTTAGTTTGTGTGTTTGATTGCCACATATTTCACCATTTAATTGGTGCACAAGCAACATTACAGCTGCAGTTAGTGGTACACACAAGTTTTGCACACTGTTAGTTATGCATTCATAGAATCATAGAACAGTTTTGATCATTTTGATTGTTCAAAGACCTTTAAGAACATCTAGTCCAACTATTAACCTAGCACTGCCAATGTCACCACTGTCCCATGACCCTAAGCAACATACCTATATGTCCTTTAAATACCTTCAGGGATGGTGGCTCCATCACTTTCCCGGGCAGCCTGTTCCAGTGTTCTACCAATCTAGCAGTGAAAAAATTTTTCTGAATGTCCAACCTAAACCTCCCCTAGCACAACTTGAGCCCATTTCTTCTCATCCTATCACTTCTTACTTGGGAGAAGAGACTGACACCCACCTCGCTACAACCTCCTTTCAGAGAGCAATAAGGTCACTCCTGAGCCTCCTTTTCTCCAGACTAAGCAACCCTAGTTCCCTCAGCCCCTCCTCGCAAGACTTGCTCTCCAGACCCTTCACCAGCTTCATTGCCCTTCTCTGGACATGTTCCAGCACCTCAACATCCTTCTTGGAGTGAGGGGCACAAAACTGGAGACAGCACTCAAGATGTGGCCTCACCAGTGCCAAGTACAGGGCAACAATCACTTCCCTCCTCCTGCTGGGCACACCAGTGCTGATACAAGCCAGGATGCCCTTGGCCTTCTTGGCCACCTGGGCACACTGCTGGATCATATTCAGCTGGTGGTCAACCAACAACCCCAGGTCATTTTCTGCCATGTATCTTTCTGGCCGCTTTTCCCCAAGCCTGTGGTGTTGCAGGGGGTTGTTGTGACCCAAGGGCAGGACCCAGCACTTGGCCTTGTGAATCTCACACCATTTGCCTCAGCCAATGAGACACTTAGATACTTGTGACTTTCGTATATGTCTAAGCAACATAGCAAGTCACTAACCATTTCCTATTGGATTGTGGGGTCTTCATTCCACTCCCCGTCTTCCAGCTCAAGGCTGGTTTTAATATTAAAGACTGAGGCAAAGAAGCATTAAGTAGCTCAACCTTTTCCTCACCCTTGCTCACTGCCTTTCTCCCTGCATCCAGTAGAGGATAGAGATTCTCTTTATCCCTCCTTTTGCTGTTAATGTATTTGTAGAAACCTTTTCTATTGTCTTTTCAGCAGTTGCCAGATAAAGGGCCCTTCTAATTTTCTCCCTCCACAGCCTCAAAAGATCTTTGTAGCCCTCCTGAGCGGCCTGCCCCTTCTTCTAAAGGCCATAAACTATCCTTCTCTTCCTGAGTTCCAGGGGAAAGGTCTCTGTTTACCCTGGTCCTTAGTCTGGTCTTCTTGCCTGCTGGCTTGTCTTTTGGCACATGGGCATGACCTACTTCTGCACCTTTAAAAATTCCTTCTTGAAGAACGTCCAGTCTTCCTGGCCTCCTTTGCCCTTCAGGACTGTCTCCCAAGGGACTCTGTCAACCAGTCTCCTAAACAGGCCAAAGTCTACCCTCTGGAAGTCCAAAGTAGCTGTTCTGCTGACTCCCTTCCTTAATTCTCCAAGAATCAAAATCTCTTATCTATGAATGTTATGCCCAACATGGCCTCCAACTATCACATCACCTTCTCTGTTCACAAACACAGGTTCAGTAGGATGACTTCCCTAGCTGGTTATCTTACCAGCTGTGTCAGGAAGTTGTCTTCCACACAATCTAGGACCTTCCTAGACTGCTTCCTCTGTGCTGTATTATATTTCCAGCCAGTACCTGATACATTGAAGTCCCCCTTGAGAACAAGTGGTAGAGATGGTGAGATGTTTCCCAGCTGCTTGTAGAATATTTCATCTGTCTCTTCATCCTTGTTGGATGGTCTATGCATTACTTGCATAAACACAGATTAGTGATGATTAACTGTGTGATAGTGACTGAGCGGGCAGAATTGTCCATGGGGAAGTGAAGGCTGGGTTTCTGAAAATCAAGCCTATCACTACTCTGATAAAGATTTCTTGTTTAAAGCTCTATGGACATTAATTTTCAATGTCCACATCTTTCAAAGTAGTCAATGAAATAATAATTGCGGATGCTAATAAGTCAGTGAAATCCTCTCTACGATACCAAAGCTTGAAGATGTTGAAGAATTCCCATTTTCTGTCTTAAAGTCGCACAAGTAGAATCTATAACATGGGAAAACTCATTCTGTTTGGGTTATCCTGCCTTTAGCTTGCATTATTCATAATTAGACTAAAAAAAAACTAAAAAAATTAAAATGTAGATTGGGCGGACTAAATCCTTGATGAGCCAGACTCTGTGAAGGACTGCCTTCTGACACTGACAGCTAAACGATATGGGAAAGAAGATGTAGATGATAGCAACTACAACTTAGTTACAGCTTTCTATTGATCCTTGTTCAAATCAAAATCCTCCTGGAATGAAGGAGCTCAGAGAAGATAGTTGTAATGATCTTAGTTGGGAGGTGGGGGGAGATGGTGGGGTAGGGGTTGGGGGAAATCAACTGTCACCACAACAACCAATGAAGCAATTGTCTTCCAAAAAATCCTGAAAGATGATGTCACATAACAGAGTTACATGGCAAAACTCAGACTGTAGGTAGAACCTAATAGCATCTGAAGATGATTTCTGTAATAATATCTACATCAGAAAAAATATGTTAATCATGAGTTCTATTTTGCATTCTCATACTCAAAGATAGAAGAAAATTAATTTACAACTTTCTGAAAATATCTTGTCATAACAGAACTGCTAGTGCAACTTTCATTTTGCTAAGCATTTATTGTGGGACAGATAGATACATTTCAAGTAGGTTGTTTTCATGATATGAAAGTTACATTACCAGCCTTTAAAGTGCCAAATTAAAATTTACATGATAGAAATTCACAGAGGTGGTCTGTTTATTTTTAATTTCAATTCAGACAGAGGTTTATTGTTTAAAAAGTCATAAATTCCAGCACGTTTGCCTTTGGTAGAGGACCTAGAAAGTAGCAATTTAATTTTTTACAAGTGAAAAAAACCTCATTCTGCTCATTTTAGGCAGAATAATGGCCCTGTCAGAGAGAGGGTTTTCAAGCATGGACAGTACACAATGTATTAAAAATATACCTCATCATTACTGTAAGTATCAGAAAACAGATCATTTTAAAAATGAGCATAAGGTAAACTTTTCTACTTCAATGCGTTAAGTATTTTAGTCAGTACCTCCCCAGATTAAATTCTGTGAGATTAATACAAGGCACCAAAAGACATTTTCACAATATTATTTTTTAAAGTAATTTATTAACAAAAACTGCTGCAGATGAAAAACCACGAATCTCAAAGACAGTGCTGTCATAAAAGACAGCATTGTGACTCAGCACACTGTGAAGCAAGCTGTAAGTCCTGGCCACATACCCTCTTTCCTTCTCAAAGCAGGTTGCACTGTTACAAATGACAAGAGTGAGCAAAGAAATCTAAACACAAGAGGTCAGAAGGTTCCCTAATCATCAGTTGGAGATTTCAGTGAATCACAGACTAACTCAATTCTAACCCCTTTTCCATTATTTTTTTCTAAAAGAAGAGGGAGTTTGGTTTTTTTTTTAATTCTGGAGTATTAAGAAAAAAACAGATGTCAGTTGTATTAAAACCAAAGCTATGCCCTAAGCTACAGTGTTCACTTTCTTCATGGAGTTTGAATCTGAAATAAATGACAGATGAAATAAAGGCTATTGCCTTATAGTTTATAACGTACGGCACTGAGAGGGCAAAATTTGGTCCATGTCTTTACAAGCATGAGTCACTTCATATGACCTTTTGGCATTTGTTATCTTTAGAGGTCTTCATTAATCCCTTGCAAAGTTACAAGATCCTATATACTGTGCCATCTTGATGCTATGAGTTAGTGTCTTCTAGGCACTGGATTCCAGGAGTCAGCGGTGGTCACAGGTATGTCTCTGAGGCCAAATATGTGTTTAGAAATCCTGGGTTTTGTAGATACTTCCTTGACAATGAACAAGTGCCTGTCACGTACTAAGTGGGCAGATGAATGGTTTAAAGCACAAAAACCACATAAAATAAATTACTATGAATGAATAAAAATAGAATACTTAGAATTAATTAATAAATTGCAAAATACGAAGAGCAAACAATTCTTTATAAATTACCTTTATTCTTTATAAATTACCTTTGAAAACTGCTAAAAGTTGACTATTATTTGGTGAAATGGTTCGGTCTGAGGTCAATGGTGCAGCACAATTATTAAGAAAATCTAAAACGATCATTTACATGTCAAAAGGGTGACTGGCAAAGGGAAAGGCAATTTCAGAAATAAAAGATTGTTGCATGCTGATGCTTTTCAGACTTATTCAAAGCAATCTCTTTTTAAAAAAAAAAAAGATCTCAGTGCACAAATGTACATAGACTATTTTAGGAGCATTATGCAGTGTTTGTAATAAAGATGACCTTGGCATATTACAGTATGGGTTGAAAGAAAGCATGCATTAAAAATACCGTTCTTACCTGAAACGGTCGCAGCCTTATACAGAAGAAGAGAAAGATATATCCAATGATATGACGAGCCCAACTACATATTCAATCAATGCATAAAAACTGTGAGAAAAGTTTATTACAACATAGGGAAGGACAAAGCAAGGTTACAAGACCAAAACCTATGCAGTTGCATCAGTGTACTCTGGTATTCAAGCAATATCAAACATTTCCTTACAGGGTACAATTGAACAAAACCAGCAGTACTTGGTCAGATCAAAGATTTGTCTCGTAGCACGCTGTCTCTGACAAGGGCAGCTAAGGGATGGTCAGAGAATTAAGAGAGAGGTACAATATAACAATATTTCCCCCTGTAATCTTCCAGCCCCACTTATCTATAGTTTAGGGGTTTCTTAAGGCAGTAGTAGTTATCTTTGCACTTCACAGCCCCTGAGGTTTCACAGTCTTACAGTATTCTTGCTTCACCCATGTTGGCTTGCCTACAGACTTGGAAAACAGAAGAGTGTATAACAACAAAATAAAGAGCTCTTTCTCCCCTGAGTTTTCTGTAGGAGCATGATCTTGTAAAGTGTATTACAAACTGGAATTCACAAGCTTACAGTGAGCCTGGATTCCCACACTGAAGGCTCCAGGTAGGGCAGAATTTGGAACAGGGCTGGTACTCACATCTGCAGACCTCTGACCTGCAGCTGCTCTGAACATCCCTCAGGACATCACCACTCCAGTGGAGGGAAACCAGCACCTTTATGGGATTTCAGGTTTATTCTAGCAAGTTAATACAACAAGATTTTAAAAAATCATCATTAACATTGTTAGACCAAGAGTGTGCAGTGTTCTATTTTAATATGAAACAATGTAAGATCTGGGCCAAGGGCAACCTATGAGAACAGATAACACAATACAGGGGAAAACTGCAGGACATTAATTAAAACCAGAAAAAATACATTACCCAAGTGTTTTTATATTAATCAGTATCAGCTGTACATGTGAGGAGCAAGTTCTCTGCTTTTTTAATAAGCCTAAAATACTGATTTCTCATTCTTAATTGTTCTCATTTTAATGTTGCACCGTGTTTTCTTTCATCTGAATTGCAAATAGTGTCTTGAATGTCTTAGCTTCAGATTTCAAGTTTTCTTATTTCCTCAGCAAAGTTCTTTTTGTTCTTTTATTCGAAGTTTGAAGTTTGCAAAACAACCAGGTTTTCTGGGGCATGTCAAAACAAAAACTGAATTAATCCTGTAATTTCTTCTGTTTAGGACCAAAATAACATTAAAGTAATAGACGATACAGTATTTATCTTCACTCAGATTCAGCAAAACACTCAAGTTAATCCCACTCATTTTACTTTAAAAAACAAAGCAAAATCATCAAAAAACCAGAGGATGCCTATCTCAGATCCAAGGTGCTCTAATTCAATTAACAGTGAAATTGAATCTTAGCAGAATTAAGTGATCAGTTCAGCAGAAATCCAGCCATCCACATCCAGAAAGATCTGTCCAATGCCTTCACCCTTAACATCTTTCAATATGCCGCACCTTGAATACTGTGTCCAGCTTTGGGCCACTCACTACGAGAAGGACACTGAGACGCTGGAGAGCGTCCAGAGAAGACACTGAAGCTGGTGAAGGGTCTAGAGATCAAGTCCTATGTGAAGTGGCTGAGGGAACGGGACTTTTTTAGTCTGGAGAAAAGGAGGCTCAGGGGTAACCTCATCGGTCTCTACATCTCCCTCAGGTGGGGATTGGCCTCAAGGTGTGCCAGGGAAGATTTAGATTGGATATTAGGAAAAATTTGTATACAGTAAGGGCTGCAAAGCATTGGAACGGGCTGCCAAGGGAAGTAGTGGAGTCCCCATGCATGGAAGTGTTTAAAGGATGTGTGGATGTGGTGCTGAGGGACATGGTTTAGGGACCCTGGCAGTGCAGGGTGAACAGTTGGACTTGATGATCTTAAAGGTATCTTCCAATCAAAATGCTTCTGTGATTCTGTGATCCTCTGAAAGCCCTGTTCAGACACGTCCTTTGCAGCATGCTCAGATCACCAGATTCAGTGTGCTTTGGAGTAAGCTGTGTGTCGCGGTTTGAAAAGGGGGGCTGTTCCCCCCACCGAAAGGGGATGCGACGGACTGGTGTGTTTTGGCTGGGAATCCTGCCAAAACACACAGAGAAAACTTTTGATGCTCATTAAGGTGCTGACAAGAGCTTGTTAGGCTTTAGAAAATGATAACACAGAAGCTACACATATGAGCGATAGAAGCAGGCACATTTAATAAGACAGATGCCCTTGAAGTAAAAATCGGACT
>NW_010394836.1:8703-8941 GCF_000710305.1 Buceros rhinoceros silvestris
GCTTACAAACTTCGCCCCACACCGGCTCACCACACCGGTGGGGGCGGGGGTGGGGGGAAGCAAAAGTCTGCCTGTAGTTTGTCCGTTGCTTGCGCAAAGCTCAATAATGCGTTTCTCCTGAAAGCAAACCTTTCATGCAAACAGTTCTTATCTCCTCTGGGGTGGCTGCAGGGAACTTCTGCCAACGATACTGCTTCCAGACTCCCCACACACATTCATCTGCGCCACGGGCCACGCC
>NW_010394836.1:9277-13130 GCF_000710305.1 Buceros rhinoceros silvestris
GCCGCAGGGACAAGGGGTACCGCTGGGTCCATCCATCAGGGCAAGACAGTTCATTAGACCACCCCCGCCGGGAATTGGCAGAAAATGGAGAAGGTCCTACCCATTTTGCAGAAGGAGTCTTTTACTGCTTCAGGGAACTAGCAGGTCTTGGACGTGTCTTTCTCTCCCTGACAAAGGTCCCCATCCAGGGGCGTAACCTTCCAGAGTCCTGCGCGGCATATCTGTAGCAGCGCGGACGAGATAGAGAGGAGGGCAGATAGAGCAGAGAGGGGGAAAGCAAGATGGCAAAATGGTGTCTAGTCTTCTCACACGCCCCCTTTTATGACTTCATTCAAGGAGGCGTGTTCTCCTTCCCGGAAGCTTGGGAGAACCACAGCTCTCTGGGAAGAAGAAAGCCAGACAACATGAGAGCATCTGGTTCCTCCATGTTGAACCCAGGACACTGTGGAAGAGCTTATTCTGGATTCTCAGATGGTGCCCTGTCAGTCACCTTTAAAAAGATAGCTAGAGGAATCCAACTATGCTGGACCCGCTGGCTGCAGCTGCTGCTGTCTGGTCTGGAGAAAGAGATGATTCCTCATGCGTTCCTACTGATTTTTGAAAAACCACGGGGTCACGCATTTCTATGCACTCACACTTCTAAACATAAATTAAATGTGCTCTCAGCTGCTGTAGACAGTCAGTAAGCTTATTTTTAACAGTTGAGAAGAGACCTGCCTTTTTGACGACTTTTTTCATTAACATCATTCAATCTACCTGCATACATTACAGCAGGCAACATCATTCTGCTCATGCAAAAGTGTGATTAGGTGACTGTTACAGAATACCCACAAATCAATTTATAAGTAAACAAACAGGTTTTATTAGGTTCCCTTAAACAGGTTCAAATGATGTCTGGTCAGGAAAGTTTACACAGAACAATACCTTACACGTAACTGACAACTTACAACGAGGGAAAACAGGTTTCACAAGTAAACCAGCTCAGATAGAAATCTGAATACCTTCTCTTTACCAATGCAAATTGAGAACTGTTTACCAACAGTCTAGGGAGACCATTCACAATAGCATCATCTCCACTAGCTAATAGAGGAATCTCTCGCTTATAGAAATGCAAATTCTTACCAAAATATTGTCGCTGGCGTCCCGACTCCAATATTTTGCAACCTCTGTTCTAACGTCTTAGAACAGAGTGAGATCCCTTTCTGCCTTAGCTTGTACTCCGAGACAGAATAAACTCTGTATTCTGTTCTTAATTCTTTTTCCTTCTGTTGTCTTCTGCCTTCTGCTGTCTCTTCAACAAGACCCTCATTTATATATACTTGATTGGAATGTGTATCCTAGTCAAATATCGGAAATGGGGTGTAAATGAGTTTTCAACAAGACTCAGACTTGCAGGCACTGTCTCCACAGGGGTTCAAAGCCCTGCTTTTGTGCACAAGCACCGGAACGGAGTAGGAAGGATGGCTGAGGTTCCTGTCAGGTCGACTGCCTGTCTCTGCCTTTGTTTCACACAGGAAGAATAACTAAAACCCATCATAGTGACCTAAAACATCTTTTGTCTATTTATAAATTAAAAAGCTGTGATAGCTTAGATATATGAAATGTGTGCTTTGTTATGTTTTTCTTAAGGATGCTGTTTAAGTATCAAAGTGTTCTTGAAGTTAAAATAACAACTTGCAACTACAAATATCTTCAAATTTAATTATGAATGCAAGCCTTAGCTCAGAAAAGCACTTGAGCACTTGCCCAAGTCCCATTGACACTGAGATAAGCAATCTATTAAAGAAGAACAAACTTTCACCTGTTGGTACCTAGAAGCAGCTTTCACACAGCTTGAGCAGTCCTTATCTGTTTGTTTTAAGCTTTGACTTTTGCACATAGTGATGGGAAAGGGAAATTATAATTGTGCTAGTAGCAGGAAGACTGATATGCAGAAAGAAAAAGGATTCTGGAGATCTGTTGAGAGATGAACGGAGAATGATGGGAGGTTGTTGCTGGCCAGCATCTAGGCACTACCCAGCTGCTTAGTCACTTCCCCCTCCTGCAGGGCAGGGAGAAAATAGACGGAAGGTGAGAAGACTTGTGCATTGAGCTACAGACAATTTAATGGAAAAGCAAAAGCAGCATGTGCAAACAGTGCAAAGAAGGTGTTTACTCATTACTTCCCATCAGCAGGCTGATGTCCAGCCAATTCCTGAAAGCAAGAGGTTCAGCACGCTTAAGGGTTACGTGAGAAGACAAACACCAAACCACAAATCTCTCCCTTCTTCCTGCTTTCCTTGAGTTTTTATTGCTGAGCACAATGTCATGTGGTATGGTCAGTTCAGGTCCCTTTTCTCAGTTGGAGACAGCTGTCCTGGCTGTGTCCCCTTCCAACTTCTTGTGCGCCCGAATCTACTTGCTGGGGGTAAAGAGTGTAAAAGAAAGAACACCTCGATGCTGTATAAGCACTGTTCACAAACACACTGGTGTGTTATCAAATCCAAAACACAGCATCATACAAGCTGCAATGGAGAAAATTAACTCTATCCCAGACAGAAGCAGTATGGGAGTGAAAAGCCAAAGGGAAAGACCTATATGAAGTAAAAGGTGATGTGACATAGAATAGAAATATAAGGCAGAAGTATGAGATGCTGCCAGTGTAAAGCAATGAAAAATTCACCTGAACTACTAAATAATATGTATAAGTAGAGGTTGTGATCTGCTACATCATAAATTACTACATTGCCCAAACTGAAGATAAGATTAACCCCATTAGCTGCCTTCATTGCTCTGCAAAATTCCCTTATCTCTTCTTGCCAGTGGAAAATAAAGACTAAAGTACAGCACTTATACTTTTAATTACAACATTCCTCTTGATGAGCAATAAAAACATTCATTTTCCAAAGGCAGCGATAGAATGAAGCATCTGTGTACGTGTTTCTGATAGCTGTTCAGTAACAACTGATGTAAGCGGTAACATCTCGTACATTTTCACAACATCTTAGCCGAAAGTTAGGGTTTTTTCTGCGGAAAAGGGCAAGTGCAAAGCAGCTAGTTGTCGATGTTTCCATCACTACTGATTGTGAATGTTGTGCACCTGCAGTGCCTGTGGCCATGTGAAGTTTGCAGGCTCAAATTCTTCTAAAAAAATATCAATCCAAGTATTATTTTAGCCATCAGCAAAGCTATCCCGACAACTGCAGGAATCCAGGGGACAAAAAGCTGGTTAGTTGTAGGAAAGTGAGACCTTTTAATCAGTATTTCTTTCTACATCTTCTCAGAGATTTCTTTTTGTCTAATCTACTACATGTGCCATTTTCTTGGGTTTATCCAAGGTTTGCCCAAGCTTTTGGTAGCAGGGGGCTGCAGGAGTGGCTTCTGTGAGAAGACACAGAAGCTGCCCCCATGTCAGATAGACCCCATTCCAGCCAGCTTTAAGATGGACCAAAATTGGCCAAAGCTGAATGCCTCAGCTATGTTGATAGTGCCCCTGTGATAACACTTAAGAAAGAGTAAGAAATGCTACACAACAGCAACTGGGAGAGAGGAGTGAGAATGTGTGAGAGAAACAACTCTGCAGACACCAAGGTCAGTGACAAAGGAAGAGGAGGTATTGCAGGTGGAGGTATCCTGCAGCCCATGATGAAGATGATGGTGACACAGGTTGTCGCCCTGCCGCCCAGGGAGGTCTATGATGGAGAAAATACCCAAACTGCAGCCCATGGAGGACCACACAAAATAGAAGGTGAATGTCCCCAGAGGAAGCTGTGACCTTGTGGAGAGCCCACTCTGGAACAGGATTTCTGTCAGGACCTGTAGCCCTGTGGTGGACCCAACTGGAACAACCTGAAGGACTGTACCCTAGGGAAAG
>NW_010394836.1:13309-35156 GCF_000710305.1 Buceros rhinoceros silvestris
GAACGGAAGCCTATGGGAAGAACCCAATATTCGAGAAGTTCTTGGAGGATTGTACACCATGAGAGGGACACCATTATGGAGCAGAGAGAAAGTATGAGGAGGAAGGAATGGCAGAGACTGCAATGCCCACTTTGCATCCCCCTGCACCACTTGGGAGTGAAGTTGAGCCTGGGAAGAAGGCAGTGGTGCAGAGAAGGTGTTTTTAAATTTGTTCTTATTTCTACCCATAAGTCTCTCTCTCTGTTATTCCCTTTCCCTTCCCCTTTTGGGAGGTGGAGGGGTTAATAGACAGCATCCATCATTTGTCTAGTGGCTGGCCCAACCCTAACCCTTGACATAATGACACCAACCTAAAGCATTTATTAAGCAGCACTCACTAACTAAATCAATGGAACTGGTTGTTGCCTATTAACCTAGGGCAGCATCTTGCTTCTGTACTTCAGCAAGAAACAACATGAGTGATCAGATGAGCCATTTATCATACACAGTAGAGTGAATTGTTAAGCTTAAGGAACATGTCATGTGTGAAGCAAATACTGGTCAACTAATGTGCTTCAGAAAGTACCTAAATTTCATGAACCCCAAAGCATATCCTTAGTTTAAATGTATTGGTAGCATCATTGTTTCCAGTTCTCTCCTGGTTTGCTGCTTTGCTTTTTCAGTGTTCCACAGTCCTTAAGACTGTGGAAAACCAGACCATACATCCAAACTTTCCTTTCCTTTCTCAAACTGATGGAGAAAAAGTCAGCTGGGAAGGCAAGCCATTATGCAAGCTAAAAACAAACATCAGCATATCCTGATCACACTTGTGCTGTTCCCTGTCAAGCTATAATTTGTCTCTTCCTGTCTTCATTGTCAGCAGGGACTAATTTCTATGCTGGAGGGTTTCTATTCCTCGTGAAGCTTGATGCTTTCTTTTTCCAGCTTTTGGCATAATTATATTTGGAAGCTGCAAGGGGGACTACCAAATTAGTTTAATCGTTCTGTCATATCGAGAATCCCTGGAAATGTACTTCCTATTCACCATACAGAAGCATTCAGATACATCCACCACAGGGAGCACAAAACAGCAGGAAGCGTTTGGACGTACTGGCTAGCTAAGGTACTAGCAGCAATCCACAGTATCCGTAGAGGTGGTCTTGCAAGCTACAGTTCTCAAGCTTCCCTCGTGGCTTTTATGGTCCTGTGGCAGATCAGCCTCTTGCTAACATGATTACTGTGTTACATAAGTGAAGGTTTTAAATGGCAAGAACAGTCCTACTAAAAAAGAACATTTTCTGCTTAAGCTGGTTCTTGATCCAAAGTTATTTGCTATTCTTTTGCTGATCTTTGTAATGATGAAGCATTAGCACGCGTATGATTAGCGTCTCTCTGTTATGACAAAAATCTGCACATCCTATCAAATGCTTTTCTGCATTAGATTTGCTGTTTATCAGAACATAGCCTACAAAATACAATGCCAACTGCAAGTATAATACCCTGAACGATAGATAGCATGTACTTCTACCTTCCCCAAAAGCAGTCCCTCAAAATACATTAACAACTCTAATATTATTGTGTCAAAGGATTTTGAAACAGGCAAAGACTCTTTTTCATGTGTAGTACATGCAGAAATGTGATGTATTATTTGTATGTATATACACATATCTCTGAACACACATACAAATAATGACATAGTTCGTTAGATTGTCTATTATTGTCTCTTTGCCCCTTTTAATTCATTCATTTTTTGAGACTGAGCTCTTTGCAGTAATAGTCTGAGGTCTGAGTCGAGCAACACTGAGAGATTAAAATGGGATTGAGAAAAAAGGGGTATTAAAATGTTGTCCTCATTGTATCTACACTTGTGGAGAAAAGAAACTAGACCGCAAGGCTCAAGCAAACAATTTATTTGAGCTTCTTTTACAGGCTTAACACACCACTATTGCAGGTTTTCACAGATACAATGGAAGAATGCACTACAGCTTAAAAGCAAGAACGCACTATAACAACCTAAAAAGCACGCTAATCACCCACAGTTACAAACTTCCAGCATGCTAAGTATTTGCTTACCTTTCCAGGTAAGGACTCTCGATCCCAGAAAAGTGACCTTGGACAGTGTCCTGACCAAGGGGGAAGGGACTCCATACAGGCAACATGAAGCACTGGAGAGTCAACTCCTTATTCCTAACCCAAATCTTAGGGCTTCTATCCCCTGATTTATGTGACTGTGGGCAACATTATGCCTGAGTGGATTATACCATCTGGGATGTTTATCTTTGGCAATGTAATGGAGTTTCCCCTTATCTTTCTTTACTCATCCACAGGTGAGGTCCACTTCTGTATGCTCTTCTTTTTACTTCTCTTCTGCTGATCTAGTGATCATTTGGATACACAAGGATGTCAGCTGAAGCCTTCCAGCTTCTCTTCATCTTACTTTCTCAGACAACTGAACAGTCATTTGGATTGAGACTCAAGGCATATTATTTGCTGAGGGATTTCAAGGCTCAGCTCAGGTTCCAGGTCTTTGAATGATGCAACACTGCCCTGTTTAGACTACGGCTTATGGACAGCTCAGGGCTGAGCTATCTGCACAGCTCCTCATGGGTCATCCTTGCACAGATAGGGCCTCAATGCGATCCAAAGCTGGGTTGCTTTTACAACCCTCTATGAGTTACCTGCAAGCACTAGACATTACTTAAACTTGTTTACGAACTGCAAGCCAGATGACCCATTCAACACTTCAGTTAACAATTTACATCAACATACTACCAACAAACAGTTCAGTCGAGCAATTGTTCAATTAACAATGTAGAAGATGGGTGTTTTTTTCCTTTTAAATAAAGAAGAAATATAAATTTACAGTTTGGAAATATGGTGAGACTATTTTGCTGACCTGGGAAATATGTGACTGACCAAAATCAAAGAACAGAAGCCAGGGGTAAGTCCATGAATGGCAGTGGTTCTCAATGGGCCATCACTCAGCCAACTGAGTATGCTTCCAGATATAAGCAATCAGTAGGATTATACTTTGTCACCTCTAAGATTAAAACTACTTAATACTCTTATTTCTGAAAGCAGGTATTACAGCTTATACCTTTAAGAAAGTAGATTGCTTGAGTAATTAAACATTCTTGTGTTTTATTTATAACAATAGATGCAATTTCTTCAAGTTCCAGTGCAAACTTCGTCAGCTTAATTTAAAGAGCTTTGTACTAAACATGTTTCCTTTAGTCATGCTTTAAACACTGGGGAAAGTCACCTGAAGCAAGAAAATGGCATTTAAATTTTGATAAGGATCAGAGGGGAAAAATCAGTGACGTGACCAGGTTGTATTTTAACAAGTTATAAACTGTTAACTTTCATTAAAAGATTTTTAGAGAGATGAAAATTTATTTTACATATTTTTTAATAAAGACAGGGATAAATGTTTCTAATTACATAAATGATAAAAAAACTCCTAACACAATGTCTTGTACTTTATTAAAAAGGAAATAATGTTACTTGTTCAGCCCAGCACCTGCAAAAAGTCATTACACTGCAGAATCTGTTACAAATTCCTTATAATGTTCCTGTGGTGTGATTAAAAGGGGAAAAAATAGCAGAGGGGAGGATCAAAACAATTGTGAGAACCTAACAGCTTCTGCTTTAACAGACTTACTGGCAAGTTTCAGGATATTGCGCAAGGGAGGTGGGGTATTCTGACAACATTTGATAAAGGTGACCTTTGAAAGACACACTGTTTTAACTTGCAATCTTTCACTATTAGCAATGCCTCACATCATAACATTGAAATTTGGATACAGAGCCAAGTTAAACTTCTCAGTGTATTGGTATATTTGTAGTTTCAACAAATTAGACACTAACCAAGCACTTCAGTTCTAGCTTGTAATCCAGTCACCAGGAGAGGTTAATGGTAGGTAGTTATGGTCCAGAATGAAATAAATTAATTTTAAAAAATTATTTCTTTGTACACTGAGTGCTTTTGAAATAAGTCAATAACTACTTCTTTGTCAAAGCACTGTATTAAAGATGGAAAAATCCATCAGGAATAACTGTAATCTTTATTATTAATGATAGTAGATAATATAAGTAAATTAAGTTTTGTATGTGAAAGCTTCTTGCAAAATGTCTTCAGAAGAGTTGGGACTCCGTGTGTTCTTTTTGAAAAAAAGAAAAAAATTCTGAATATATACTGCTGGCTTTTTTTATCTAAGACGGTAAAGACTGGGGAAAAAATCATTCCACTATCCACCCAAGGTTCTTATATTCTTGTAGAGGGATGTGTTCAATGCTAGAAGAATAGTTCTAAGAGTAGAATCAAATTGGTCTATAAACTTAGAATTAACAATAGGGGTGATTATCTGGCACTACAGATTCACAGAGATTTTGTTGCTTTGCACTCATAAGAATTTATAGGGATTTTCTGATGATAAATAAAGCCTCACTCCTGTAAACACAATGTAAGCAACAGTAAGCTGTTGTGAAAGCTTTAAACACGAATTTCACAAACCTGTGAGAAAAAAAAAGTGTATTGCCTATACACATGTTCTGAGCTCACTTTTAATATTCTTTATCCCTTTCTCCTTCCATACTTCTTCAAATGCCCATTTGCTCTCTCCCAGTCCCTTTAAAAATTGAGGTATTTTTTCCCCTTTGACTGAAGCTATAACTTTCCATGAAGTTTCTCTCTAAGTCCTGATGGGAGACTTGATGAGTTAAATTAGTATTTTGTTGTAATAATTAGTCACATTATTTTTATTTACAGTTAATTATTCATTGATAATATGCAATGAATGCAAGCAGGTATCTTTCATTCATCCTAGTGTTCTACAATGAAGGAAATTGGAAATTAACAGCATTGAAAAGGCTTAAATCACAAAGTTGGAGATATACATGTGTGCCAGCAAGAATAAATTATTATTCCCTTAAGAAACATTTAGCCATTCATTCAACCCGAGACTACAGGCTAGTGCTTAAAGCACCTAACTACATTACAGTAGGGGTCAGTTTGGATCCCTTCAGTCAGACACAACAGATCTGCTTGGGACTCTCCCATCACCAAAAGTGCTCAGGGCTCTGCCACGAGGGAGATCATTAAGCCTGCTAGAGGCAAGTTGAATCATTTCCTTTCCTTGACTAGTTCTTTACTTCCACAACTTTTGCATTTTAGAGAAAAATTAATTCCAAAATTAATTTGGAATTCAGCTGTTTGATTCAACCCAAAACAGTTCTTACTTCTTCCTACCTGTTTGTGAAATGTTAAATTTGATCCATTCACAGATTTTGAATACAGATCCATCCAAGCCAGCCAAAAGTGAGAGGACAGTGTTTGTGAGTTTTGTTCTTAATAAAAAATAATAATAATTATAATCATAATCATAATAAAAAAACCCAAACCCACAATGTCTCTGTAATGACCATCTATACTAAAAACTTACCAGACTGTATTTGCAAGGACGGCTCTGCAAAGGCAGTTGCAGCTTCTTGTGGCTATTGCATTCACAGGTCTGCAAACTGAATATGGCTTTAACTCCACCATGTGGCCTCACACTGACACGTACATATCATCAGCAGTTTAAACTCAGAACCGCTGCACAAACTTTCCTCATTTAAGCCACGGAAAATGTAGTAATTCACTGCAATATCTTTCTAACAGTTTGTTTGTCAACCAAAACTACAGGGGATGGTGAATATTTTATTAATAGCAAAGATTCTGAAGGTAAGGGAATAGCACACTAAAGTTTCTGCTTCCATTTGTCTCTGCAGAAAAATTCGTGCTGTAACACAATTATTTTGCCATCTTTTCATAAGATCTTCCCAATTTCTTGACCTTCTTCAGATTATATTATAGGTTTGTTCTGCCTAGGTTTCAGTTCAATATTTAAAAATAATGCCCTGGTCCCCCAAGTAAAATTATCTGACAGTTCAAATATGACCAACAAGAAACCAATTGTAACTGTTCTGCCCTAATCAACAAATTCTTCTGGCTTCATTGGAAGATAGAGATTAAAGTCTACAGATAACGCAGCAAGAAGTGATGAGGTGGAAGAGCGCATGGGGGAAGATAGTGGGGGGTAAAATCACAAGGAGAAAGCAAGCCAAGTGCCCATCTCATATGCTTGTATAAATGCACACAGTACAGAAATAAACATCTGATGCAGCGAGTGATATAAATGGAAATACAGATATGGTGTGATATCTGTATATCCACAAAACTGGAGGGTTGTGGTGGATCGATAGAGTGGGACATGCATATTTTGTGCAAGAGTGACTCAGATGTTGAACTCCACTATGGGATAGGTGACATGACTGTCAATTGTCAACGAGTAAAGATCATCTGATCAATAAAAATCCATCTTGGTGGGCATTGGTGACAGATCATCAAATCAAGAACAAACAATGGATGAGGCCATTTAAAAAAAAAAAAAAGAAGTATTCCTAATGCAAGCCTTAGTGCTCATAGAAGCATCTAACCAGACTGTTATTTTGTTGGGTACAATCCTGAACATTTCTAGTGTGTACCAGGGACCGTTTTTCAATATAGGTGCAGGATACAGTTTGCAAATAAAGAAGTGGTCATGGATGTGATAATCGGTGGCAATGTTGGCTACAATGATTATTTAATGCATGGTAGAGTAGTCCTGGGTGGAGGAACCTGAAAGTATCAAGGAAGACAAGTATTAGAATCACAGAATCATTTTGGTTGGAAGAGACCTTTAAGATCATCGAGTCCAACCATTCACCCTGCACTGCCAGGGTCCCTAAACCATTGTCCCTCAGCACCACATCCACATGTCCTTTAAACACTTCCAGGGATGGGAACTCCATCACCTTCCTCGGCAGCCCATTCCAATGCTTCACAACCCTTTCTCTATAGAAACTTTTCCTAATATCCAACCTAAATCTCCCCTGGCACAACTTGAGGTTGTTTTCTCTCGTCCCATGACCTGTTATTTGGGAGAAGAGACTGACCTCAACGTCGCTACAACCTTCTTTCCAGTAGCTGTAGAGAGTGATTAGGTCACCCCTGAGTCTTCTTTTCTCCAGACTAAACAACCCCCGTTCCCTCAGCTGCGTCTCATAGGACTCAGATTCTAAACTCTTCACCAGCTTTGTTGCCCTTCTCTGCAAATACTCCAGCACCTCAATGTCCTTCTTGGACTGAGAGGCCCAAAATGGAACACAGTGAGGTGCAGCCTCACCTGTTCCGAGGACAGGGGGACAATCACTTTCCTCCTCCTGCTGGCCACACAATTACGGATAAAAGCCAGGGTGCTGTTGACCTTCTTGGCCACCTGGGCACACTGCTGGCTCATCTTCAGCCAGCTGTTAACCAACAACCTCAAGTCCCTTTCCAGTGAGCAGCTTTCCAGCTATAGCAGCTTCCCCAAGCCTGTAGCATTGCAGGGGGTTGTTGTGACCCAAGTGCAGAACCTGACACTTGGCCTTATTGAACCTCACACAATTGGCCTTGGTCCATTGGTCCAGCCTGTATAGATCCCTCTGTAGAGACCCTCGACCTTCAAGCAGGTGGACACATCTGCCTAACTTCTTTTTGCAGATGACACCAAGGACCTTGGAGTTCAGGCAAGAAGACTTTTGCTTGTTCAGGGGACAAGTAGGCGGGATACATCCAGTGGTGGTCCCAAAGCAGCAAAAGTCTCAGGTGAGTTGATTGACGCTCAAGGACAATCTCCTCAAAGTGTGAAAAAAGAAAAAAATCCATCTCAATATGTAGCAAGTCAAGCAGACAAGGCAGAAGATGGGGTTGCCTCAGCTGGAAACTCCTGACTGAGCTCAAACACAAAAGCAGTGCATGGACTGCATAAGCAGGGACAAGTATACAAGCTGACTGCAGTGACATTGCCTCAGCATGCAGGGATTGAGTTAAAGCCAAAGCTCATCTGGAATTGAAAATGACAAGGAATGTGAAGGGCGGCAAGAAGGACTTGGATAGGTATGTCAGCCACAAAGGGAAGATCAAGGAAAATTTTCACCACTGCTGAATGGAGACAAAGGTCGTGAAGAAGACAAAAAAGACTGACATAGAAAAATTTCCTCTGCCACAGTCTTTTCTGGCAAGGTCTGTTCTTCTAGAGAGGGTCATCTAACTACGAGCAGGATTTCTTCAACATCCCTCACGAGCTAGTCAGTAAGTCCCTAGGGTATCCTCTCCTGTCCTAGCAATGCAGATTCTTTCAGTTATGAAGATTGCCTCCTCAAAACTTTCATGAAGTCCATGAGTGATCTGCAGACATTTCTCTCAAGTGAAATGTTAACTGTATCAGCAGTCATATAGGAAAAGGCTGTGAAATGTTAAGCTGGCTAGGAAAACTAAACCAAGAAGAATATCCTCAGTTTGCAATTTGTTTTGTTAAGGTTCATTGAAGTTACACAATGCTACATTGAAATTTTTGTGCAAGTGAAAGTCCTGGCTCCATATAAAGACCTGTATGACAAATTAAACTTCCTTAATCAGTTTATTTTTGGTGGGGTGGATTGTATTTTAGGGTAAAACCCATATCCTACCTTTAAAAGCCAGCACAAATATAGTTATTACTACGGGCCCCTATCAATGGTTTTAGCAGCAGGCACGATGCTTTCTCTCCCTTTGTGTATGTGGGAAAACTTAGTCATAATGCGGAAAATCCAGCTGACTTGAGTTTAATAAAGTCAGAGATGTTCCACTTATCTGAACTTTAACATCATCAATACTACATTTCCCTTTGGGAAGATTTAGCCGTTCTAAAGCAAACCAATTTCAACCTGATTATACCTCAGTAAAAGAGATTTTTGTTTTCACGTTTTAACAATATCAAGAATACTTTGTATGTTAATTATGTGGGAAGATGCATTTCCTCTACTCCTTTTTTTCTCCTCCATTTGTGTCATATTTGTGCTATGAACATATGGAGTACATATCTAAAACCAGACGTTTTACATTTTTAGAAGATTACTTCTAGGATTATTCTAAACCTCGTAGAATAGAAAAGTTAGGGTTATAACTAGCAAATTCTTTTCAATTTGCTCAAATACTTACTTTTAGAGAAAATAGTATATGCAGTCACGAATAAGAGTATCAAACAGAATAGGAGTTTTTTTCTTTTTCCTCTCTTGCAGCACATATTTCATTATATTTAATTTTCTTGTTTTCACCTGTGGTTATTGTTTTAACATGGGCAGCTAGATTAAATATTAAAACCATATTATACCAAGACCAACCGAACACACCAGTGGAAAAAAATGGAAGCAAATAAGGGATTTAATCATGGACACTCATAAGGAAAGCAACATTTTGGTTCCTTAATTTAACCGTTCACAGAAAACACATGATCATTGCTTCCAGCAAAGACCACATGGTATCAGACATTCCAAACTGTAAGAATATTGTCCCTCTGCTTTAGTTTTAATTTAGCCATTTATAATAAAATTATCTCAACATTTGGGTCTTGGGATGTTTTCCAGGCTGTTGCTTAGAGGTCTTATTTGCCTGGTTAATTAGAGCTTAGGCCAGAGCAGGAGGAAGGAGAGGAGGAGACCAGCATTTCCCTCCAGGACAACTAGCAGCACCAGCTGTCATGCAAGCTGCTGGCTCTTGGCTTTCCAATTGCTCACGCAGAAGGAGAGGGCTTTGTTTCCTTTGCCACTCTTCTCAATAGGGCAGTGAGATCAATTATTTTTTCTTCGCTAACATGATGAACCATCAGTCTGTGCTGCCACCTGCTCCAGGCCTTCAACACTTATCCTGCTCACAGCACATCAGGTCCATTTTGCTATCACCTGATGTTGAATTGAGGGTCTGGATTTTGGGCAATTCTGCACAGAAAAACAAGGCTTGCTTTGGACCCCCTAGATGAGTTGCTTCTGCATTCCTGAAGTCAGGTTCTCTGAATTCAGCTTAATGTCCCATTTTAAGTCACTTCCAAGTCACTGCAGTTATGTGTTAAGGAGCCTGAGGCTCTATGGGTTGGGTGCCATCACCACAGCCAATCCTAATGTTTAAGCAGAGGGAAGCTTGTAGAGATTTCGGGAAATTTAATCATCTGAGTAATCCCGAGTAACAGGATTCTATGAAGCAGCTTTTGGAAAGCAGTGCAATGGTATGTTTAAATTAACACCGTGGGCCAGTTCATCAGTGCATTTCCATTTGAGCCTAGCCCACCACAAATCAAATGTTTTACTTCAATGTTCTCCGTTAAAAATAGGGAGGCTGCCTTTCAGCGTCAACATTTTCCTTGAAGATTTTGAATGTGCTTCAATCACATATTCCATTAGAAAACCATTGCACTAGAGAAATCACTCACTAGAAAGCCGTGACAAAGAGACAAAGCCACCTACTTAGCAGTTTTGACTCTCTGTATGCTGCAATGATTCTTCTCACTGCCTTTTCCACTTGGCATGTGTTGTTGATGTTATTTTATGCAGCTGGTTTTCTTGAGGGCTTGGAGGAAATAACTTCTGGCTCAAGTCTAGCCTTGCTTAAAAGCTACATGCTGTCAAAATGGTCAAGCCTTGTGTATTGAGGATGTAACAGACCCTTTCCAACTTTTTTATTCTTTCTTGCTCTTGCTCTTTACCCCTATCCACCCATCCACACACACTGGCAGAGTATAACGTAAAAATATCACACAGAGAACTTTCAACAAGTTTTTCCCTCACAGCAGTTAAAGATCTGAGCAAAGTGCAACATGAAGCCCTGTCCTTTACCCCCAAATATTGAGGAGCAAACAAAATTGCAAAGACCTTTTCTTAGCAAAATTTTAGAGCAGTAGTGGCCTCCTTTCCTAAGCCCAGGACACTACGATTCTCTTATAGCAAAGAGCCTCATGACACAGACTGTGCATCACAGAGATCCCAGCTGGTATGAGACCAGGGATGTATTTCTCAGCAAGGAGGCTATAAGAGCAGTGGCCTCACAACTCTGCTGTGATATGAGTCTAGGCTGGCAGCGCTGCTGAATCCTAGCCCCATCCAGCCATCCTGGCTTCTCTGGAGCCTCTTGCTACCCAGGAGCTCCCAAAGCAACGTGGCTCCAGAGCTGCTCCCTCAGCAGCCCCAGCACAAGGGATACAATTGAACTTTCACAAGTGTGCTGGTAGCTCAAGAGAAGAGGTTAGCCAATTCCGTCTGAGGGGAATGGGCTAGGATACAAAAGGCAGTTTTCCAAACTCCTGTCCTTTTCCTCCAGTTGAGAGAGGTATCCTTGGGGCTTTCTTACAGTGAGAGGGCATGGGTATTTTCTCCTTTCCTGAGGATAACAAAACTGGATTTAGATGAGTACTGTCTGCAAGACTATATTCTCTAGGTATTGTTAGTTGGAGTGATTAAGTGCAAAGTATAGCCTGTTCAAAACAGACTAAAATATGTGAGCAGCATTTCCCCACTCTCTGTCGGTTAGTGTTCTTCAGTCTTGGTCACTGGACATACTGGAGTTTCCATAGGGCATTGATTATTCTTTAACTCTGGTCAGTTATTAAGGTGTCTGGCACTACTGTAGGTAAATATTTATCTTTTTCAATATCATATATGAAATACAAAACTTACTGGTTTCATTTTAAAGGCCTTTATTTTTGAGCTACGAAAGAACACAGATCAATAGAGTCCATTAGACATCAACTTAGCCGCCAACATGCAACACATTAATACAGGCGAACACATTTTTACATCTCTTTTTTTTTTTTTAAGATCAAAAGCTAACATAAAAAAAAGTCATGATAGATCAAATCCTAGTCTTCCAGTGACTTATAAAGAGCAGGACTTGTGCCTCGTGCCACATATGACAACAGTAATGCACTCCCTGTTTTACAGAACACCAAAATGTCTAAACAGCATCTCAGACAGGGTAGTCAAACTCATGGTTTACTCCCTGCAGCAGTTAATTCAGGAGGGCTGGTGAGAACAGAGGCAGCACACCTTGGTGCAGGATCACTATGGAAAGCAGTTTACATGCCGAAAGTTAATTTCTTCAATTCAGAAGTATAAATTCTTCTCTCCAATCAATTTACTGTTCCTGTTCAGTGGAGGAGGAGCTCCACTGGGTTACTCAAGGGCAGCATTTCAATTGGCACGAGTCAGTTACAGAATTGTTTGCATTTGTTTTTCTACATGAATGAGACTGCCATCCTCATATGGCAGAGCCAACTGCAGCCACTGACTGATTCCTGGGGACTGCGAACTGTCATGCATGGGTGAATACACTGTTAAGTTCTTGATTGCTTCCCCTTGAAAATGAACTGCAAAGTCTACTCCCCAAATTCTCATCTGAAGCTTATATGTTTCTCTCAGCTCTGAGAGAAATAGGCCAGCGTTCAGGAATATAATGAAGAACTTTTAAAAATTGTCTCCAAATATAAGTGACTTTTTTTTAACATAGATCAAGAGAATATTGTACAAAAAAACAGTATCTGTGCTTTCTTACGGCATCAGTTGTAATTTAGCAATGACTTATTTGACTCAAATTCCCCATATATGAAAAAGGCAAATTTTCCCTCCTCCTGCTTTGCAGTGGGTAGACCACTGCAAAGTGGGGCAGCAATGGTCTGGGGAAACATTATTTCAGTCCTCAGTAGGAGCAGAGAAGGGCAAAAACATCTATGGAAGAGCTGGTCTAGGATTGCGATATTCAGCAACACATGGAGTACAACAGAGACTGATCTTCTCAGGTTGCTCTCCCTAAGGTAACAGAAAAAGCAGTAAAAGCGCAGGTGCTGTTGGTAAGCAGAGTTCGTTGCTGTGGTTAACACTGACTAGCTGGTTGTCTTAGCCTGGAAAAAGATCTTAACTTATCTTAGCAGTCCTTTCCTCCAAGATTCACTGACAAACTTGATTTACCATGAAAGATTCCTGATGGTGACAAGCTTGAATCTATTGCCTCATAAGCCACCAAGGCTGAATGGAAGGATCCTGTAGCTAGAAAGACAGCTAATGCTACTGAAAAAAATGGAGCCGACTTTTCAAACAATGGATTAAATTTCTCTATATAGAAAAAGGTGCTTGCAAGAAGGCTAGTTTTATCACTCTCCATTACAGCTTCCCAAACAAAGGCAGAATAATACTTTAAATTTTTTTTCTAGTACTTTCATGTTGGGATGGGAGGTGGGAAGAGAGCTTTTGCTTCCAGTGCTCTTACTCAAGTACTTTGAGTGAACACTTCACCTCTTCCACACTGTTTCTAGACAATGATTGCAGGTAGGCAAATAAATGTTCTATTTGCAAAACAACTAAACAAAATACAAGTGCTACCACCCAGGACTATGCATGGAAATATAGGTTAGAGAAGAAAAATAAAAAAAGAAACAAGCAACCTGGCAAATAATTTTAACTATGCTGTTAATGGAGTGGCAATGCAAGCTTATGCTTGCTGTTTGTGACAAAGAAGAATAACTTACCAGGGAATTGCTCTTCCATTATAACTCTGAAAAAACAGCTAAGTAGAAATATATTTCCCAGCAGAGCTGTATCAAACATTTATGCTTTTACAGCTTTGCTCATGTAAAACAATACAGAACAGCATTCCCAAGTTCCGCTTCACGGAGAAAAGCATGCTGTACAGGCTGGTCTCAACACAAAGAATTAATGATATCATTGTAATTAATAAAACATTCGATAAATGCAAAATGGGAAATGGCTGCAATTTAATGAAACCATGTTAATATCTCTGCATTTATTCCTTTGTTATGGGACTCTGTGAGAATTTTAATGATGTAGGCCATGCTAATCAAATAGATAAGCGCAGAAAAATGACACATCTCTATAAGCAGTCACTTTCCCATTCTAAGAAGACTTTCTGTCTGTAGTAGAGTCAGGTCTGCAGGTTGATAATCCACTGAAAACACTCTTTTTAGAGTTTCTAATTCCCATTTGAGTGAATGATAGTGTTTATCACAGCAGAAGGATTTTACTGATACAGTTTAACTGGGAAGATAAAATTTTTCAGTGCAGTAATGAATACGTAAAAGACTTCATGAATAAAAGTACATATTTTTCTCTTTTACCCTCAGAACCATTGACAATACCACTTGGAGATTTGGGAAGCTATCTGGATTGTGAAAAGCTAAAATTTCTCTCTAGTCCATTCATGAAAAGACTATTTCTTTTTAATGGAGTAATCTCCAGTTTTCTGCAAAACCTGCTTTTTTGTGTTCCTTTCAGGTATCAATATGCTATTTCAGTACTGGTCATGTTGCAGACGAGCACAAAATGTCTGATCATTTCTGGTGACTAATGCTCACCCCAGGCTGTATAATGGCATTGAAATCGAAGCCAAACATACTCATCAGAAGAAGTCACATCTGGGACAGGGCAAGGCAGCAGCAAGCCCCAGAGCACCAGCTCAGGTATCCACACAGTGGGAAGCCAAGCCAAGGGAGAACTCCCCCAGCAGTCTTGCTGATGAGTCATTACTATTTAACCCTTAGCTCTTCAGGATGCCAAGTGAGTGACTGCCGCCCAGATTACCGGCTGTAAATGTTGATTGCCCCAGGCAGCTGACAAGCACTAGTTCAAATGAGAAACTCCAACTTCTCTCTAGCATTGCCCGTATTCCTTTGGCTGAGGCCTGGCTAGAGCACTCGTTTGCCCTGGCCCTGGATGTCACATACTGGTGACTGTTGTCCCTTGTGTTAGTTACATTTTTGAACAAAGTAAGACTTGGAAGTCTGGATTCAAATTTACTCTTCCCTGTGCTTGTAGTCAAGAAGAGAATATGACTAGGAAGTTGCATATTGGAAAAATAACACTCATGGCCAGATAAAATGGACAAGACTAGTTCTTTCCTGCACAGAAACAAATAAAAGTGGGCCAGATCCTCTTTTTGATCCTCTTTCAAGTTTCTGAGATACAGCCAAGAATCTGAGCCAGAGTTAAAGATACAGTGAATTACAATTATGTTTAGCTAATAAAGATTTGCTCTTCTTTGCAACTAGTACAAAGAAGGATGTGCCAGTGATATTGTTCATGAAGTAGAAGTAAGAGGCACTAGCAACTCCCTAGAAGTGCTGCAGACAGAAGTTCACTTTACATAAAGACCTCACTTGGCTAAGATTGTACTTAAATTGCCATAGAAAGGAAAGTATGCAATCGGGAGGCTTAGTCCTTAAATTCTTCTGAGATGGAGTTCAGTATGACTGCCAGCAATTAGCTTGGCTTTAGATCAATAGACAGCCTTGATATTATTTATTTTGTGAAGTCAACCATTTTCAGGCACAAAGATCCAATATGCAGTATTTAATCCAGTTCCTACTATACCAGTGGAATTTGCTACCAAATTCAGTGGAATCAGGAAGAAAATTGCCAACTCCCATGGTTACAATCTTTGCCTTTTGTTTCTCTGCAGCCAAAAGTGGCTTGAAAATATATTATCCTGTCTTGGCTGTGATTTTTACCCTGAAGTTTTTCAATAATCTAGAATAGGCTCTTCTAGTGTATTTTCCCTGACAAAATCCTAATTGGTTTCCATTACAGAATAATCTTGTGACAACTGAGAGTAGTATTCTGGCAGGTTTACCTACCACAGACGCTTCTAACATGCTCTAACCTTTCTCCTACCTAACTATATAATCACCCTTTCCTGTATCATTTAGAAGCTGTGAGCTCACTAGGGCAGTGCCTCACTTAGGAAATGCCTTCAGTCAAGACCTCCAGAGTCTGTTATCACAACAAAGATAAATCACTATCAACAAGATATTTGCTTAAATTACACTTTGACTTGAAGGCTAAAAACCATCAAAATTTTGAAATAATCTTGACAGCTTTTTAAAGAACTGTGCATCTTTTTGACTTGAACAAAAAGTTTGTAAAATAAGGTTGTACCATGTTGAGAGCTAAGGATGAAAAGCTTTAAACTTCACACGTTCTACTATAAAACCAAAACATTTGCAAGAACATGATCTATCATGCCTGCACAAGTGCAGGAATTACTTTAATGTGTCTAACAGAAGGGCAATTTAAGTGGAATTGGTTTTGAGTACTCCTCCTCCATTAAAGCCCAGCATGAAGTTCAACTTTTATCCAATGCCTGATTTGTTTTAATGATGAATGATTCATGATGCAGTATAATTTCACGTCAGGAAAGCAGAATCCTTTTTATGACTCTGTCTAGATAACTGAGCCAAAAGATAATGTGAGTGGGGTTTTGTGGTTTGGGGTTTTTTTCCCCTGGTGTCCTGAATGAAAATCTGATATAAGTAATTTGAATCCAGGAAGTATTTGATTTTAAACATTGTGAATTAATTCCTAGTTTTAAAATTAGTTATCTTTGCACATTACAAGGTGCCCATGCAGTGTTTTCTTTCTTTGAGATTATGGGCATTTAAAGCCGCTTTTGCAAGTTTTATCAGTAAACAGATTGTTTCCTGTATTTTTATATATTAAAATACATCTCCAAATTACCCCTGGTTTCACAGTTTTGCCCAGGATCTAATGCAGAGCAAGGAGTTTCCTCATTTGGTAGCTTTCATATTCTAGATCCTTGGCTTTAGAGATGTCAACCACATACTGGACATTGGTTTGGAAGTTTTTTCATGGGCCTGTTTTTTCTATTTAATTACAGTAGTTACTCAAATCACAAAAGTGACTGTCTTGGGTTTTAAAACTAGCCAGCAACTGAACACCACACTAAGCTGCCTTCTCACTCCCCCTTGGTGGGTAGGGAAGAGAATTGGAAGGGTAAACATAAGAAAACTCATGAGTTGAGATAAGAACAGTTTAAAAATTGAAATAAAATATTAATGTAGTAATAAATTGTAATGAAAAGGGGAAAGGATAATAACAAGAAGAGGGAAATAAAACCCAAGACAAACAAGTGACATGAAGGAAAAACCATTGCTCACCACCAACTGACTGATGCCCAGACTGTTCCTGAGCAGCGGCCACTGTGGCCATCTTTCCCCCTAGTTTACACGCTGAGCGTGACATTGTATGGGGTATCCCTTTGGCCATTTTGGGTCAGCTGTCCTGGCTGTGTCCCTTCCCAACTTCTTGTGCACCCCAAGCCTTCTCACTGTCAATGCAGCTTGAGAAGCTGAAAAGTCCTTGACTTGGTGTCAGCACTGCTCAGCAACAGCTAAAAAATCAGTGTGTTAATACTGTTAACACTATTCTCATCCTAAATCCAAAACAGAGTGCTATACCAGCTATAGGAAGAAAATTAACTCTATCCCAGCTGAAACCAGGACAGTGACTCAGCACAGCAGGCATCTAACAACTGCTTGTTGTAGCACTCATATAGTCAGGAAATATTTAGCAGTAGCAATAAACCATAGCAAGTAGTTTTAAGCTAGCTTTCATTATTTGAAGAATCTCCTCTCACTGTTCATGTGTCAATAACTCTTTGATAATTTCTAGGTCAAAATGTTAATTATGCAAGACAGTAATCTGTAGAAATATTACAGTTAAATGCTACCCAATTGTTGCAAAAAACACCTAAGCTTGCCAATTTTTCCAGTTCAAGGGGCTAGATATGACAGTGAGATTTTCATGTGTACTTTAGCTGAAATCACATAGGCATCTTAAAATGGAGAGGGTTAAGTACCCTCAGAAGGCAAATCTTTCCATTTGCATTTTTATAGGGAACCTAGATTTTAGGGAGCTAAAACCAGACTGGAGTAATCTCGTTAGCAAGTAGATAGACAGGACTGGAATTATTTAGTCACAATTTCAATTTACCTAAAAATTCACTCTCTATCTACAAAAATACTTGTTTACATAATTGGTGATTTTATAATAGAATATCCCTGGTAAATTGATGACATGCTTTTCTCATTAGCATCTATAGTATTACAGAAACTGCTTTTCTTCTCTAAACAAGACAAGTAAGTCTATAAACATTTTATTTGAGTTTCAGACACGTTCATATTCTGAGGCGTGTGAAGCAGGACCACTCCTGTTTCAAGTAAATTTGATTCTCATGAAGAGGCCTTTTTTGAAAATATGGGCAAAAGCTAGGGGTTGGGACAGGGAGAGGAAGGTGTGGAGCAGATGCTGAACACAAGAGGAAATAGTCACTAAATTTACACAGAGATGAAGACTTGGCCAGGAGGCCAAGTTTCCTGATTGCCGATATTTCAGCCAGCAGAAGCCACTGCAAGTTTTTCCCAGGGACACCAAGTGCAACCCACTCACCAAAATTATTCCAGAGGCTTGCCCTCCCATTGCCCAAGATATTCCTGCCTGCCCACCTTCCCATGCTTCATCTGCCCCTGTGGACAACCGCTTCAGATGAAGATCACCCCAGTGCCTTTCCAAGGAAAACTCTACTGATGCTTGTAAATGCACCGACATTGCCGTGACTGATGCATTTGCAGGCTGTTCTTGGGACTCCTCACACTGCTCCCAGGATCAGCCAGCTCAGTAAAAAGCCACGTGAAGAGATTAATATACAGCTAGAGTTCTTTCATTTCTCACTGCTGACTGAGGAATAGTTAATATGTAACTGTTGCTGGAAGAGGTAGAAGAAAACTCTTGGGCAATATTTCCTCTCAACACCTTGAGTAAACAGGTCAATCTCCAAGACGGTTTGAATTTATTGGTAAAGCAAAGTAGCATCATTACTTGCTTACTCACAACACAACCAACATTTCAATCTAGGATTCAGCAATACTTGCAGGATGCACATAACCTATATGCTTGGTTCAAAACCATCACCAGATAGTTATTTTGCATATACCCAGGGGTTTTTTGCTGGAAATGGAAGGTATTTGCTCACCTGCTAAAAGATTAAGAAAAACAACAGAGGGTCATTTTCTTCAGCAAAACACTGACAAACATTTTTAATCAAAAATTTTACTCAGCAAATAAAAATTCTCCAACTTAATCTAGCATAAATTGTAGTATAAACCCCACTACCAATATCTGATATTTGGTCCTTCTTCTGTTTACAGTGCTTCTGTGGCTGCAGCGGTTAACCTAAAGATGGATAAACCCCATCCAACTCTTTAAAAATTGCAACTTTATTGCTGTTCTAAACTGATTCCATTTCTATACAGAAATGGTGTTCAGTGGAATTGCACTGCAAAAGCACAGAACTACATCGTCTTCACTACAGTTAAGTCAATTGTTGTAGGCTGGAAGTTCTCTCAGGGGACATTGCCAGGGACAGAGGCCATTGTTTCATGCTTGTCTTGAAGTCACTTCTTGTCTTGCTGGGACTGCTGTTGGCCAGATGCCAATTAGAATAATTTGTGTGAACTCTGGCAGGTGGAATTTGGGACTTGAACTAGCAGGATAAGAGATGCTTAGGGACTATTTCTAAAGGCTATTTTGGTACTAATAAAGAAATCATACTAAGACCTGTCCATCCTTTGGCCTTTGCTGCCGTATTTCTCTGAGTCCAATTAATTCATGTTTTCCTACTGGAAGCAATCCCCAGACTGTATTAATACACTTGTACTGAGGTTCAGCATTCAATGGCTGGCTGATTGCTGATTGGCCCAGATCAGAACTGTGGTAAAGAATGTGCCAATAATTAATTGTATAGGCAATTGCATCACTAGTTTGTCCTTTGGCTTGCTGGTTCACCAGTATCCATGTAGTCCATGAAAATGGGCAGAACCACAGCCTGTTGAAACCGAAGGAATTCTGAGAAGTCTGGCAAGCTTCTATTACACGCTTAAAATGAGGGGTTTCACATCTGCCATTAGCAGGGCTTGTAAAGTAAATGAAGTTTCTTTGCTAAGAGTCAAAACCATCATTTAGTTTCAGAATAATATTTGTCATTCTCATAGTCCAAAATGTATTTGCCTCCTTGGAAATGAAGTCAATAACCTGCTTTTGATCTAAAGGCAACACAATTACCAGAGATGATACTTTCTTAGAGGAGAACCAAAACACACATTACCTTTTGATCATAGAGTGCACAGAAGTTGACACAAGTCAGCCACCAAGATGGAAAAGTCTGCACAGTCAGAACACTCTTTGACTAGTGTCTGGTTCCCGGAGCTGGTTAGCCACCACTGATGACTTTGGATGGGACTGTAAGATTTCTACCACTGTGTGGTAGAAGGGAATAGGAATGTCCAAGTCGTTCAAGGTCAGAAGTCTACAGTGATTTATACACTTCTCCAAGACAAAGTCCTCTGTCCTCACTGCCTAGCCTGAAATACCTTCTATGCTTGCTGAGAAATTCCCTGAGAAAGAAAACTCTTCAGGCAGCTTCCCCTTTTACTCAGTGTTTACTAAACTTTTTTGAATGCCAAGTGACTATTCAGTTCAACCATGTTTACAACTCTTATGATTTTTTATTTATAAGCATTCATACAAACAAGCTTTTTGTTCACACAAATGCTTGCTGGAGGGTTATTTTTCATGTGAATACCTGCACTCAGAAGGAAACAAGGGTATTAGCTCAGAGCAAAAATAATTGTTACTTCTTGCTATTTGCTGATTCTTATTCTAATGTTCTGAAAGTTACCATCATGCTTTTAACAAAACAGTGCCTGGAAATGAGATGGCCAGTCAAATGCCAAAACAAAAATGTCAGTTAGATTCTGGCACTCCTGCTTAGGATGAGTAATATCTCAGCTCTGCTGACCTCGGTGGGACAATTCAAAATAAAACATTACTCTACCAGTTAAAGCCGCAGAATCTAGTCCAAAGCAGAAAACTGTGTAGACTTCATGAAAAAAGAAAAGCAGCCACTCAAGCTCTGTGATAAATACCTAAGATTTTTTTTTTCAGAATGTCAGTCTCATTTTGTAAGCAGTCTCTATGCAGCAGCAAAGCTTTGTGCATTCACAGAACATTCATTTGCCATAAATAACATCACAAGCTCTGTTATCCTTCCTTTTTTTTTTTTCCCCAAGGAACAACCATCCTTAAAGCAACAATGTCACCTTCTGCCATACTTGCAGCTTATATGAAACTAAAAGCATTAAACAAAGGATGCAAGTGAGGAAATGACAGAATTTGAGTTGTAATGACAGAATTTGAGATGTAACCTGTTGAAATATCTCATTTTATGCTGAAAGAAATCCAAGGTCTGATCCTGAAAATGAGTAGGGCATCTGCAACCTCTTACTTACTTCCCCATTCATTCCCTACCCAACATCCTCACTGCAGAGACTTCAGTCTCCTTCTTCCTAGTGGCAAAATAGTTGGCATATAACAAGATACTGTGAAGAAAATGTCAGTTTTGCACTTTGGGAATATTTTTCCCTTTATAATTTGGAGCCAAGTAAATCAAATTTTGAGTGTTGGCTGATATCTCCAATCCTGTTTGCCTCTTTCTGGAATTCGAGGAGATTATAAACCTCTGTTCTCAGTATCTGCCTCCCTTTCCCACAGCCTTTAGATCCTCCTGCATCCTCACTTTACAGTCATCTTCACCTCCAGCCGGTCCTGCTCACCTCTTTAGCAGGCAGGGAATGATTGCACATGAAGAGCCTACAACTATGTATTACTGCAGTTCAAGAATCTGTTTTATGTTCTCTCCCACTACAGACTTCCTCTGTTTCCGCTCTAGATTCTTTTTCAGTACTTGAGTGAGTCATTTCAGGGGACAATCCCTGCTCTTCCTCCCACCTGAGCATGCCTGTTTTCTCCAGCCTGAAGCTCTCCCATACCCTGCCTGTGGCTGAGGGTACCCAGGCCTGTCTGATGAGGGTGCCTTACAATAGGATATACACTGGAAGATCAATAAGATTATGAGATAATTTCAACAATGTTAGTCACAAAAGTACAAAAAATTAGAAGCAGTTTGAGTTTTGCTGATTCCTCTAAAAATTGCAAAATATTATCAGTTTTTAAAACTAGGCTTTACCACATTACCCACATAACCCTAATTAAATGGATGGACATGCCTGTGTTTGACACAGAAGTTTAAGTTTAATTACTGCTTTGTGCTATGAAAAACATTTGGGGGGGGGGGCGT
>NW_010394836.1:35248-43330 GCF_000710305.1 Buceros rhinoceros silvestris
GGGGGGGGGTGATATTTGCAAGTATGGTGCTCAAATTCATCCTTGTGAAAGCATAACTTTAGCCCCCTGCAGTTGCCAGATAACATTTCTGAAGTTGTTCAGATATTAAAAGGGTGGCAGTTTATTATGAAGCCATTTATATTTTGTCAGACTGTTAACAAGATTTGTGTTATCTGCACCATGCAATGGGAAAGCTGCTGCAGAATCCATAATAACTTCTTACTATGTATGCCAAATTGTTGGTGCAATTGGCAAAGAGAGGAAAGGAATCAGAAGATTATATTAGCAACAGCCTACATGAGTTGAGAGCCAAGTTACCCAACACTCTTTATACTGTTGTTTGATTAAATTCATACTACATCATCAGTCCATCAAACATTCAAATTATCACAGACTTCAATATTATACTAAATTCTTAGAGCTGAACAGAATACAAGGTACATGCACTGATGATTCCAGAGCATGAAATTGTATTTATGTCTGTATTTCACTTTGATCTAGATATGTTTAACCAATGATTCCTTGTATGAAAATATAAATACATTAAAATGTATATAACGTGTGTGTGCATCTACTGTCTACACCTACACACACCCTGGTATGTATAGTGTCATCCTCAGAATAACTGTTTCAGGTCATTCTTCTCTTGGACCTTTCCCTCCAATATAGGTTCTGAAATAATTCATCACTGACTTCCACTGTCTTCAGTAATTATTTGAAGTGTTAAATGCATCACAGTGAGACACTTCATAAGGTGCTAATATATCAACAGGGAGGTAATATACCGATAGACAGAAAAATTGAAACTCTAAAGACTCTATAGAGTTGATAAACCATTGCAAAAATTATTTCACTGTTTCTGAAATAGAGACCTCGTGAAGTTAAAATGCTGACACTGAGCACTACCATCAGAAAGGCACTAACAGAATTGTTGTGTTTCTTGTACATCTTGTACTTTCAAAAGACCATCATTTAGGGTTTAAAAAGTCATGTTAAATATGGTTTAGGAGACACAGCACTTTGGAAAACTTATCTCAAAGAATGAAAGTTAAAAACTTCCCACATCAACTTTCCCAATTGAAAGACACAACAGTAGTCAAGCAAGCAAGAACAACAGCCATGAAACAGAACATAGATACAAGGAAATTTTCCATACTGAAACATAACAATAATCAGTCAGATTATGCATGTGGATTTCACTTACAATTCTCAAGACAAAAAACAAGGTGGTTTGAGTTGAAGGATGAAACTTACTAAATTAAATGTGAGACTACATTTATGAATGTGAAAGCTATATACGCCTTCTAGACACCCAGTCCTGGAGAAAGAGACAACGCTGAGCTGCAGCTAGTTGCAGCAGCAAGTCACCTCCAAATCACCAAGTGGTGTGACAACTCCAAAAGGAGTGAAAGCAGTGCCATACACATAGTACTCCCACCCTGACCAGATTTAATAGCTTGAAATTGGTTCCAGATAGATTATGTCATTAACAAAAATATGAATTATAGCCAAGAGAGGGAGACAGAGAGGCAGTATGTCACAGCCACATGTAGATACAGGCTAGACGGTCTTTTCAGATGGTCTTTGTTGCAGGAGACACAATGATCAAATGATATAACCCAAAGAAGAGCATCCTGACCATGCTGGGTCCTTCTGTGCACTTCAGGGTATCAGTCATTGCCACCTACTGGTTTGTAGTTAAAGATTTCTTCTTGTTCCTAATTCTAAGTTTTACACATAGACTATGACTTTAGCAACATCAACTGCTCTAGAACCAACTACTTCATTACTAACCTGATCATGAGTCCCTTCAGATCCTCAGTGTTCCCAAAGGTCTGATTTTTAGATTCAACATGAACAGAATTGACCAAGAATCATCATTTCTCTCCCATGAATCTGCAGTGCCTGATTTCTGCTAACTTACATTCTCCTTCTGCATTTCCACCAACCTACTGGAGTGTTTTAAAGTTTTGTAACTTTGCAACGTACTCACTGGAACAAAAGAATCCCTCTGGACACTTGATTATAGCTGGCTGTTTGTTAATTCCTTATGTTACATAGAAGACTTTCAGAACAAACTTTACAATAAGTTTGTTTTAAAACACAGTATCGACATTCCTCTTTCATGGGCACCCCCTTGTCGTGGGGAAGGAGCTTGCATGCCCTTGTGAGGTTGAGAGCTGTGCTGGTGGTGGCATGTGCCTCCAGTGGGGTCTCCCAGGCCAGACAGGTCTCAACTGCAGGGTCAGACAAAGTGTGTCCACGGGCAGGATGGGTTCACTAGCCTTCGGGCAGCCATCCTAGGAGAAGGACAACTCTGACTCCAAACCCGGGCAGATGGAGCTCGTTTAGCCTTGTAAGGCATCCATCATCTCAGAGAAGGATACTCTAACCAAACCTACGACCCGAGGACTTCGCTGTCACCGTCCAAGCTCGCTAGGCCCTGGCAGATGAACCTCAGGTGTAAAGAGTGGGTCCAGTTCCACGCACGCTGCGCCTCACCTAAAAAATCCACCGCGCAGGCCCGAAGGGTGCACTCATCACCTGCAGTCAGCGTGGGAAAAGCCCTTCCCAGATCTTCATTCGCGAAGCCAAGCCATGATAGACATTCACTGTGCTAAAGATAACGGAAATGTTAGGTCAAAAAAAAAAAAAGTTATTTCCTAACATTTAAAAACTCTGTTATATATTCCAAAGTTCAGCAACCACGCTCTCATTATACCTAGAAAGGATTTGCCCACTAAAAAAGAGTTGCCCCAAAATTTAACTAGAGATAGCAATTAAGTAGCTGTCTTTATCATCACCTGATATGATATTAACACAGTGCTTTTTGAAGATTTAGTAGAAAGCAACCTAGTTCTATAATTTTTGTTGACTTTCTGAATACTCTGACTTGATTGAAATCTTGATTTGATTTATTCATTGAACACCATGAATAGCATAATGTCAAAGCTAAATGAAGGTTCAATTTTTAGACTGTAGCCAAGTTTTTTTCTCCAACTCAGATTAGAACTATAAATTCCTAGAGATGAACATAGCATGCTTGACCCAGAAGTCTTTGTCCTTTTAAAGCTGGAAGTATGTCTAAGCTCTTGTCTCAGCAACTTGGATTGATGTAGTTTTATTGGAGTTTCCTAGACACTTTTACATGCTGTGAAATACCTGTGGGAGGTTCTTCTTTCCTCAGCAAAAGGCTAGAGGAATTTTCAAAGCAAAGCATTCCTCCAACACGTCTTTAAGCACTCACTCTCAAAAATTTAGTAAATCGAAAACCATAAAGTTCTTTTCTTCTCATCTTCCTTTGTATAAGAAACTTTTTGTTGTATTTTAAATTTTAAATTAAAGCCACTAAGAACTTTTTCGTAATTTTAATCTTCTTGTACAGTTGTAGACACCTCCAGGACTCCCGTTCTCGGCAGGCCCCGGTTGCCCCGTGCCTGGGTCTGTGATGTCCGGAGGTAGAGCAGCGACTCTTTCACGGGCACCCCCTTGCCGTGGGGAAGGAGCTTGCGTGCCCTTCTGAGGTTGAGAGCTGTGCTGCTGGTGGCATGTGCCTCCGGTGGGGTCTCCCAGGCCAGACAGGTTTCAGCTGAAGGGTCAGACAAAGTGTGTCCATGGGCAGGATGGGCTCACTAGCCTTCGGGCAACCATCCTAGGAGAAGGACAACTCTGACTCCAAACCCGGGCAGATGGAGCTCGTTTAGCCTTGTAAGGCATCCGTCATCTCAGAGAAGGACACTCTAACCAAACCTACGACCCGAGGACTTCGCTGTCACCGTCCAAGCTCGCTAGGCCCTGGCAGATGAACCTCAGGTGTAAAGGGTGGGTCCAGTTCCACGCACGCTGCGCCTCACCTAAAAAATCCACCGTGCAGACCCAAAGGGTGCACTCATCGCTTGCAGTGAGCGTGGGAAAAGCCCTTCCCAGATCTTCATTCGCGAAGCCAAGCCACGATGATGATGACAGTTGTAGAAGTACAACCTAGTTCTTCACACCAGTTAGTTATATTAGGTATATATCAATGTACTGATAGATCTGGTTTTAGATGCGAAGGTAAAAAGTGCCTAAATCAATGAACTGTGGATGTCACTTGTTAGCTGTGTTAGTAGAGTCATAGATATCCCCAACATAATAGCAGTATGCTGCTGAAACTCTCAAATCTCAGTGAGCACCAGCTATTTTCGGTATTGAGGGGGGGTGGGGAAAGACATAAAAAACCCTAGAAGGATTGTGTTACTGAATAGTTTTCTGCACAGCAGCTACAGACTGTAAGTAACATTATCAGAGTAACTTGTAGACACTGATCACAGGCTCATCACTTTCTCTAGCATGTGCTGAGCTCACAGGATACCCCAGCCAGGAACGTGTAAGAAGTTCAAGTAATATCTAGCTTCTCTCAATTAGTAGAATTGAGATTATTCCTTACCCAACATCACTGCACAGAAACACTTCTCTCATCCAGTAGCCTGCTGATCTTTAGACACACCTGCTTGAGATACACAGGTTGGCTTATCCTCAACAATCATCTCCTGAAGAACTAGTTTTCATGTGTAACAGATATACATGGAAGTATTGGCTCTTCTAAGTGATATCTCCCAGAATCCGTTGCTAGAAACACTAGGTAGAAATGCAGCTGTCAAGAATATCTGAGTATTTACACACTGAAAGTTAAACTGGAAAATGATCATGGAAAAGAAGAATCAAGAGGTGCAAAGGTGAAAAAATATAGTACTAGTGGGAGCTGTGGGATGTTTAAAGTTTATTGACACTTGTGTTACATAGTTATATAGTTTATAACCAATATCTTCTGCAGACTTGGTGTGTTGCTGTCCCGATTAAAGCAGGAGCAAGATTATACCTGCGATTTTATGTGAGGAATCCTGGTTTCAAGAGTTTCAAAGATAGGTCAGATGCTTATATGTATATGTCCTTAAATACAAAGCGACCAGGCTCCAGGTTGATTTTGTGTAGGCCCCCTCTAAGCCAGAAGCCAGGTCAATGTGTTATCAATGGGTTTATTATCTCTAAGCTCACGTAGCTAAACTGCTTTTAGAAGAGGGACTCATGATGCAGGTCTGTCTCCAAAAGTCACGTAGAAATACCATAAAGCAGGAGGTCATTGCTGTCCTCAGTGAAGACTTGTGATCAAGTTCGTAAAATAGCTCACTGTGTTGGCCATTTGCCAAGGGGTGCTGCTCCGGGGCCAGCCCGGCCGATGGCAGAGAGGCAGATCTGGGTGTTGGGGGAGTTCCTGAGGTTTTGCCTTGGCAGGGAAATGTTGGGGGAGTGGAGACCAGTCCAGAGCCAGCAGCGCTTGTGGCAGAGGCTCACAAGAGGCAGGCATTGCTGGGGCAACGGCAACCACACCCATAAAAGAAGCCTGCAGTGAACAGTGCATAGCATGGCAGAAGGCACGGGATGGTGCAGACAGCTCCACCCACTCTGACCCGGGAGCAACGGTTCCACCCAGCAGAAGGACACGGCCTCGCTAAACACTGCACCCACCGCGACTGGCATAGCCTCACAGCCAGAGCTCCAGAGGAGCCATGGGACCACGCAGGGTCAGGCTGTAGGGTATGCCCTGCTGTGACACTGGTACCAGACAGCAGCCGTGAGCACCTCTCTGGGAGGTGTGTCCAGGAAGAGGAACTGCTTGGCTTAGTGACAGAGCTCTGGGAGGAGGGGAGCAGCTTGAGGAGCATGAGGGAGTGTGAGAAAGAGAACGACCACAGGAACCACACCCTGCCTTCTCTGAGACAGAGACAACAGTCAGACAAGGAGCATAACACAGAGGACTCCTTGTCCCCTCTCCACTGGATTGAACACAGTGACTGAAAGGACAGGGAGCAATGGAGAAAAGTTCCTGTCCAGCACAGCAGGCGTGTTGCCCCAGCAACACCTCCACCTTCCCAGGTGCCCTTGCATCACAGGTACAATGATTCCTCTAGTTTAGAAGAGTCTCCGAGGTCAAGAAGGACTCAGCCTTGCAACAAAACCTCTTCCACAAAGAAAAAGAAACAGGTCATTGTTATAGGTGACTCCTTTCTGAAGGGAACAGAAGGGCCAATATGCAGACCTGACCCTCTTCTTGGGGAAGTCTGCTGCCTCCCTGGGGCCCGGCTTAAGGGTGCGGCGAGGAAGTCTCCTGCCTTGGTATGGCCCTCAGACTATTATCCATTATTGACTTTTCAGGTAAACAGTGGTGAACTCACAACGAGAAGTCCGAGGACATTCAAGAGAGACTTCAGGGCCTTGGGATGACTGGTCAAGGGATCAGGAGCACAGTATTTTCCTCTAACCCACTAGTTGCAGGGCTTAATGTGGGAAGAAACAAGAAGACCCACCAAATCAATCACGGGCCTCTAGCCTGGTGCCACCAGCAGGTCTTGGGTTTTTTGATCATGGGTCAGGTTACACACCAGGCCTGCTGGTGACTGATGGTGTACACCGCTCTCGAAGGGGAAAATGGATCTTTGCACAGGAGTTGGCAGGGCTCATTGAAAGAGTTTTAAACCAGATTTGAAGGGAGAAAAGGAAAAAACTAAACTTGCTGGAGCCAAGCCTGGGAGCGAAACATCACTGTTTGTGGGACAGCATGCTAGCGAGGTCCTTAGGCCTGCCATGCCAATGGAGGCAGGGGATGGAGTGCCAAGTGATAGCATAGACACAAGGGATACTGATGTACTAGGAATCACAGTAGTGCCTGGGAATGGTCAGGTAGGAGTTAGGCCTTCTCGTCCCCAAAAGGTGATGGCATCAATAGTCCAAGTAAAGTTCATCTACATCAATGCACATAGCATGGGCAACAAACAGGAGAAGCTTGAAGCCATTGCACAGCAGGAAAACTATGATGTAGTCACCATCAAGGAAACATGGTGGGATGATTCACACAAGAGGAGTGCTGCGTTGGATGGTTGTTAACCCAGGATGAGGAAAAGGCTGAGGTACTGAATGCCTTCTTTGCCTCAGTCTTTAATAGTAAGACCAGTTGTTCTTGGGTGCCCAGCCTCTTGAGCTGGAAGACAGAGACAGGGAGTGGAATGAAGCCCCCATAATCCATGAAGAAATGGTCAGTGACCTATTGCACCACTTAGATGTGCACAAGTTGTGATGGTTGTTAACTACCCGTCCTGTGTTGAAACAAAGGCAGAGACAGGCAGTAGCTCTGACAAGGATCTCAGCCATCCTCCCACCTTCGTATGGTACTTGTGCCCATAGGTTTGCACAAAGCAGGGCTTTGAACCCCTGTGGAGAGGGAGTCTGTGAGTCTGAGTTTTGTTGAAAACTCATTTGCACCCCGTTTCTGATATTGACCACAGTGCACATTTGTTCTACTATAAAAATGGGAGACTTGTCGAAGAGACAGCAGAATCAAGAATCAGAGAGTTTATTCTGTCTCTTCTCAGAGACAAGCTGAGGCAGAGAAAGGAGTCTCACTCTGTTCTAAGACGTTAGAACAGAAGCTATGAAATATTGGAGTTGGGACGCCAGCGACAATATTTTGGTAAGAATTTGCGTTTCTATAAGCGAGAGATTCCTCTATTAGCTAGTGGAGATGATGCTATTGTGAATGGTCTCCCTAGACTGTTGGTAAACAGTTCTCAATTTGCATTGGTAAAGAGAAGGTATTCAGATTTCTATCTGAGCTGGTTTACTTGTGAAACCTGTTTTCCCTCGTTGTAAGTTGTCAGTTACGTGTAAGGTATTGTTCTGTGTAAACTTTCCTGACCAGACATCATTTGAACCTGTTTAAGGGAACCTAATAAAACCCGTTTTGTTTATCCATAATTGATTGCAGGCATTGTTCGTAATACAAGTCTACGGGGCTGTGTGGGATCCACCCAAGGGTACTGAGGAAGCTGGTAGAAGTGCTCACCAAGCCACTTTCCATCATATACCATCAGTTCTAGCTAACAGGGGAGGTCCAGTTGACTGTTGGTTAGCAAAGTGACACCCATCTACCAGAAGGGCTAGAAGGGAACTACAGGCCTGTCAGTCTGACTTTGGTGCTGGGGAAGGTTATGGAGCAGGTCATCTTGAGTGCCATCACATGGCACGTACAGGCCAACTAGGTGATCAGGC
>NW_010394836.1:43872-44157 GCF_000710305.1 Buceros rhinoceros silvestris
CTGCAGAAACTGGCTGCCTATGGCTTGGACGGGTGTACGCTTCGCTGGATCAAAAACTGGCTGGATGGCCAGGCCCAGAGAGTGGTGGTGAATAGAGCTAGATCCAGTTGGCGGCCGGTCACCAGTGGTGTTCCCCAGGGCTCAGTACTGGGGCCTGTCCTCTTTAACATCTTTATCAAAGATCTGGATGAGGGGATTGAGTGCACCCTCAGTCACATTGCAGGTGACACCAAGTTAGGTAGGAGTGTTGATTTGCTTCAAGGTCAGGAGGCTCTACAAAGGGAT
>NW_010394837.1:0-12692 GCF_000710305.1 Buceros rhinoceros silvestris
CAGCACATGGGCGAGCCCCCGGGAGCGTGTGCAGGAGCTCGGCGGCTCCGAGCCCCTGGAAGCGTGCAGATCCCTGCAGGAGTGCACACCCGTGGGACTGTGCAAGCCGCTGGGCATGTGGATGCCCCTGGAAGTGCGGAAGCACCAGGGCATGCGCAAGCACCTGGACACGTAGAGGGTCCTGCAGGGGTGCAGGTCCCTGTGAAGGGGTGCTGGTCCCTGCAGGGGTGCAGGTCCCTTGCCCTTTCCCTGCTGCACATTCTCACTCACTCCTGCCCCGTGGCCTCACACCCGCCCCTTTCCTGCCTGCCTGCCTCGATGGGGTGATTTCCAGCATGCTAGAACGTGCTGGGTTTGGAGGTGCCCCCAGTGCTATTTCAGTTGTTACTAGTCTTTCATATAAATACATATACTACGTACATATATATATATACACACGCACACTATAGTTTCACAATGTTCAGCATGGATAAAGATCCGTGTTTAACTCCCACAAAGGTGAAGCCCCACTGAGGGATGTCAGCTGCAGCAGCAGTGAGTTTTCCGCTCAGTCAGTGGTACTTCAAATTGCGTTTTTCATTTCTCAGATCCTTAGGAAGGTGCAGTCCGCGATACCAGAGTACAATCTTGTGACAACAGCTCCGCACGCCTTTTTGAGGACTACATGGGACAGAGCACCATCCCTGCTCTCCCACTGTAGAACTGTGGGCCTCGCTGTCCTGCAGGAAAAATAAAGTATTATCCTCACTTTATGACTTTATGGGGGAACTGAACCCAACTGATGTTGGGTTGAACCAAACATCCGTGGCAGAACCAAGATGCAGCTTTATCTCTTTTCAGCACCAGCTCACTGCCTTAAACTGGCAAAAATATCCCCCACCTGCATTGCTTCAGAATGACCAGTAACACATTTCACAGAAGCTGTCTCTTACCAAAATGACATGCAACCTTGACAAGTCACAGCAGCCATGGCCCAGCAGGTGGCTTCACAAGTGCTGCCTCACCGCGGTGGGCATCGCCAAAGGACCCAGGGGTGCTCAGGGCTCTGCTTTCAAGCGCAGACCTTGCTCTTCCTCTCCACGTTCTCTCAATGAATAATGCAGAAATACGTGCTCATCAACTTCCTAGATACTATGTTTATACCAATACATCAGGGCCAAGTTTGGCATTAGTGTAACTTCACTGATATAAAAGCATTTTACTGGTAAGAACACTGGCCTTAAATATTTTTACCCAAAATAGACTTTTGGCAAACCTTGCTTTACTGTTTTCTCTCAGTTAAAAACCCTTTGTTCTCCGAGTAGGTGAAGTTTAGTTTGATGCAATACAAAGGGTGTGAAGCTTAGATACAGCTTAAATCCCACACCCTCAAGACTGGGTTTAAACAGAATTTGAATTGTTTGCTGTAGCGGTATGAAATTCCCTTACAATGTTTATTGCTTTGAAAACAACCAAAAATAACTATCTTTATTTTATCATTATTATAACCTACAAATGCATTGGGACACAATAGGGGTTCCTCTAGATTTTGGTTTTCCATATACAAAAGGCAATTTCATTATATTTTAGTTACAGTAGTTCCCAACTTTCTCTAAGTTGCTGGAGAGGTAGTGAAAGCCCATATTTACCTTACATGGAAATAAAATTGTGCGCGTCCCAGTTCTGCTTCTCAAGCTTCATCCATTTTACTAGGCTCACAATCTTTCTGCATCCCTAAAAGCACCACTCAAGGCTGGGTGCATTGCCCGCTACATGCTACCACTGTGCCGTTGGCTGCTGCTGAAGGTGAGGTGCCTTCAGTGGGCTCAAGCAGATCCATACTTGTGCTGCTGCTGGAGGAGACGCCCAGCCAGCTTCCCCAGTGCCAGTGCCAGCCCTTATGTGGCTGCGCTCTGTGATAGAGGAAGGATCTAATGGTTTTTCATGTATGAATGATCCTACAGAGCACCTTACCCATTCAATACACAGGAACCATGATCCCTGTGAGGTGAAATGCAATGGAAATAATCAGGCAAGTGAAGCTAAGGCTTCTGTATTTCTCCCTGAGATTTCCCTGGGGAAAAAAATACGTGTTAAAAATGCAGGCAGGCAGCAAGTCTGGGCAGCAAGTCCAGAGCATCCAGGGTTAACTCCTGACCTGAGCTCACTTACACATGATGTGACAAGTTCTGGATGTGCCAAACATTTTGCGTATGACCAGATCCCCTTTGCCGTGCACACAGGATCAGCTGTGCTGGGAAACTTCAGCAATGCCCTTGTGCACATGTTCAGTGACCATGCCTCGGGCTTTTCTGGATGTCCAGCCCCCTGTGGAAACTACTGCCTTGACCAGGCTGTTGGACACCAGGACACCTTATCTAAATTCCTCTTTTTATGCCCAGACAAAACTTCTAGACAGAGTCAAAGGACACGTTACAAACAAACAGGACATAATGACAGGTCAAGTTCTGATGTCCCACTTCAGCACAAACCTGTCATTGTACAGCAGAGAACAATGAGAAAACATGCAAAAGTCACTGTCTCTTGAAGCTCTGATCTGGGGTTGTCCTCCATGGAACATGTCCACAGCTTCATCCTCTACAGCACCTTTTCTGAGCAGAGATTTTATCTGAGAAATTTTCCTTCCCAGGATGATCACATTGTTTTACCCATGAGTCTGCTAGGAGGCCCTCAAGCCACAGTCCTGGTTTTGGGGTCTGCAAGTGCACTTTGGGGCTTAAACTCAAAACTGAGAATTACCAGCTACAGTGGCAGGTGCCAGCCTCTGGGCTGACTCAGCCACTTCTCCATTCCTTGGTGACTATATGAATACACTTCTCAAGCTGTCAACTGATTTACTGATTAATCCTCCAGAGCCTCATGACGGTGAAAGCAAATTGACACACATCTGAGCTTTGCTCAAGGTTTTGGAAATACTACAAGCCTTTATTAAGAGCAGGAGAAGTGCACAGATCTGGACAGATATAAGGACTTCTGATGACTTTTGGCTGCCAATTTTTCATGAGCATGAGGAATGACTGTTGGGCTGGGACAGGCTTTTGGGGATGAGTTTTCGTGCGGTTGTGACTGATATCTCACATCAGCACCCTTCATTTGTACTGCAGCAAAACTGAGCTCTTGCTCCCTCCTATAAAACACATTTGTCTTGTTCCCCACTCCATCTTTTTTGTGCCTCACTAGGACATTTCCTTCCCTCTGTTTATCTCTTCACCAAATCGTTTTAAAATCTATTATTACCTCTGTCCTTTGATCATGCTTGGGGATTGGCCATTCTCTCTTTTGCCACCTTTCAGGACGGAACCTCCGTCAAACTGGTTCCCCTGCTCCGACAAGTTTTGTAGTGTTCCCACAGCCCAGTCAAACACCAGGGCTAATGTAAAGTTAAGGTCCTTTTCACTGACTTTTGTCTGATTGATAGCTATACGTTAAAGATCCAGTCAGGAAAGGTAAATAAACCTTGGCATTCAAGCCTTGTATAATTTCCCTGGAGATAATAATAGCACTGCATGATAAAGTTAAAAAGAAACCGTAGGCTGAAGTTGTTCCTGATTTGTTATGCCACGTAGCACAGACCCGTTAAAGGTGGGAAAAGCAGCAAAAGGCTCGTCTGCTCCACGCTCAACAGTTTACACCCAAGAATTGTTTGGCTCTGCCCACACTTTGCATTTCCACATGTGGCAGTCCAGAGACTGATTTTTCCTGCCTCAGGTTTTCCCATCTTCTGTACGTTGTTTGCACAGCTTTGTGTTCCGAATGACTTCTCATTCTTGAGGGCACTGGGAGGAAAAGGGTTTGAACTTCACAGATAGGAAAAAAGAGGGATTGTGCTGCACAGGGTAAGTGCTTTGCTGTCTTCAGAGGTCACCTCTGGTGCTTCTGCTCTAGCCCCTGCTATTCCCCATTTGTTGCAGCAGCAAACTATTAGTAATCCGATGAACCAAGCGGCCACTTGGCACAACAAGGGTTAGTCAGGCTGAATTGATTACTTGCACATTTCCATGTGACCTATGACTCAAGGCTGCTCTTTTCCAAAGAAAGAAGCAAAATAATCAGGCAAGGAAAAAGTTAAAAGGAAGTTCAAATTCATTTGGGGATTGGTTTTTTGGTTGTTTTTTTTTTTATAATTAGCCTCCTGCAGACAGATCCCTTCCACGTGCCACAAAGCCAATGGCTGGGACAGGCCGAGCTCTGCTGGGCTGCAGCTTTCAGCACCAGACAGTTACACGGACACAGAGGGAACAAAAAAGCCTGTCAGAGTCTCCAATAATGTTGTGATCACTTTAACTTAGCAGTCCTTGACATGCACAGATAAGTACTGCAAGTTCTCTCAGTACTCCAGAAATATTGACACAAAGAATATGTTCATCCCTGAGTGTGGTTCTGCAGGACAACTTGGAAATGGCAAAAGCAATCTCAGAATTTTAATTTCGTTGGCCTTGCAAGGGCATCTGTGCTGCAGGACCAAGAGTTTCTTGGTTTTGTTTTTTTTTCCTTTCCTTAACTAGTTTAGAAATTATGTTGTGTTTTTGAGCCAGAGACACAGGACTAGGGAGAGATAAGTTGGAGGAAACTAATTTTAGGCTTTTTTATGTTAATACCCTTTGGACTAATAAAGACAGTGGGGATCTGGGAAGAGTTTCTGATTTTCTCTCAAACTTTCTGTTCATGAAGATACAGGGAGAGAAAACGTCAGCTGACTTTCCAGCTGGGATTTCTCTAGGCCATTTTTAACCAGGTCCAGCTCCAGCCTTGGGTTTGCATGCACAACCCCTGCATTCTAATCGATTGGCAAAAGCACCCACGAGCAGAGCTGCGCCTGCTACCGTCATGAATATCCAAGGGGGCCAAAACCGCCTTCTGCAGTGATATGGGTGCGCTGAGAGTGTGGCAAAGTTGTCCCATCACTGTCTCCTCTAGCTTGATGGTGAGGTGAAGCAGAAGAGCTGGGGCTCAGCCGTTTAAATCCGATGCCTTCGATGTGCGCATGAGGCTCATTGTGAGAGGTTCAAGAGCAAGGAGAACAGCCTGGTCCAAGCTAGCCCTCCTGAAGATGATTCAGGGATAGGCAGGTCTGTAAATGTGACAAAACCCTCACTTCAAGGAGATTCGGCACCTACCTCTGCTCATCCAAGTTTAGAAAAGCAAAATAGACTGAAGGAAGTACAGGAAGATCTGTGACATGACAAATACTGTCTCCTAATCAGGAGTGGATCTGCAATAAACTGTATTCCCCTGCCCTCTCCTGGAAGGAATACGCCAGAGCTGGGTGTGTTCGTGCAGGATCCTTGTGCTGAGCACTCCATGGAGGTGGCTCGAGCTGGTGGGAGGGGAAGGTGATTTTGAAGACAATGTTTACAGGAATGAACAACCATGGCCGTGTTGTGTCCATCATGCATTGCAAACACCATGTCCGCAATGAAACTGGCACATCTCTCAAGAGAATTTAAATTCAAGGAAGAGCTGCCTGCCTGTCTGGCCATTTGCATTGAATTGGGAAACAGAGAGGATGACCCAACCACTGGAATCCAGAGCCTCTTGCTCACCGTTAGTAGTAAACACGGAGACTACATGAAAACACCGGTAACCTTCGCTCAGGTCACAGAGGGGTATTGTCAGGTCAGAAATCCAACACTGTGGTGCCAATAGAGAGTGCTCCTGGGGGTGCTGGTGCAGAATGGGCCAGTGGGAGCCCATCGCTTGGCCAACAGTATGGTGAGAGCCCAGCAGGGAGGTTATAAAGTAGAGACAGCACCAAATACAAAGTCCTCAGAATGGGGAAGATGCAGGTCTGGGGGTTGGGTCCTGAACCTTCAGCTGTGATGTTACTGCTAACTCTCCAGACACACAGTTCAGTCAACACGATCCATTTACATCGATTCACACCTGAATATATTGGATGTTTTTGTGAAACTTCCTTCTTCTCCAGAGTCACATGAATTACATTCTTCTTTTTTCTAAACACCAAATATCCGAGGCAATATTAGTCCTATTCTACAAAGAGGACTGGTTAGCAAATTGCTGCTGTTGAGATAATAATGGGAGCGACGAACCACAAAACCCAAGTCTAGAAACTCTACAATTAAGCCTATAGATCAACAGTTACAGGACTATGAATCAGGAGGCACAGAAGGGCAGGACCAACCACATGTGCACTGTATAACCTCGAAAGCGTCTCATATGCTTCGAATTTTTTTTGCAGTTGTATTTCATTGAGTCTTTGTAAACCCAGCACAGAGGTATACCAGGATCCTCCAACGTGCTGGGTAGGTGAATCACCTCCTCCCAGCTGGGGTGCTGCTCAGCACAGGGGAAAATGAGACTGTGCGTTGTAAACAGGCTGTGAGCAAATGTTGGGCAGGCATTATCTTTTAAACCCTGGCTAATTGTTTGTCTTCATGCTGGAGACTGCAACAGACACTGTATTGTATCTCGACCAGTTCCACAATTGGTTTCTTTCACGGTTCCACCCGAGTATAAGTCCTGTTTGTTGGGTTTGAAGTACGTTCAGCACATTTCTTTACCCTTCCCTTCGCCCTCTTGTCAAAAAGATGAAGTTCAATAAAGCAATTCCAGCTGCCTTAAAAAGAGAGAAGGTTCCTTTTTCCTGCTTCAGTACAGGGGTTAAGAACAATGTTTCTGTTCATCACAGAAAAAAATGAAAGTTGAGTTATATCCCTCCTGTGACTAATGTTCTAGTTTGTTTTCTAAAGTTAATTCTTCACTTTTTTCCCCCTCTTGTTCTGTCTTACATTTGCCCAGACTCCCGTGTTCCTGAGGGACTAATTACCCACTCAGCAGTTACTCTGAAGTCCAATTGTAATAGTTGGCAAAACTCTGTTCTTCCATGCAAGCTTTCAAAATAATTCCTCCATTTATTTCAAATAGCACCACTCTCTGGAGCTCCTTCCCAGTTTGTGTTGCCCTGGACTGAGATTTATTTTGCTGCTGTTGAGAGCTGACTGCTTTACTTGTCACAGGGCAGATATTCTCAGCAGAATAATTAAAAACAAATAAACAAAAAAAAACCCCAAAACAAATTGATTGCTCATGACAAAAATTATCCATTGTGATGTAATCTTCTATTTCCTCATGTAATGAATCCTTAGTAGCAATGTAAGCAATGAAGAAAACACTGATTCAGACCTGGATTACTCTTCCTCAAAATACAGATGTGATCACACACAGCAAGTGTTTTCATTCACACCAGCCTTGGACTTGTTGAAAACTTTGGGGGAAATTTAGTCATACATCCTGCAATATAAAGATGCACATTTTCTTATTCTGTACGTGTTTGGGAGCAAAATATTCACCCCACTGATGTCACAAGAAATAACGGAGAGCTAAATTCTGTTTACTGGCATATGTATTTTCCCATAAGCAATGCTTGAGAGCAAACCATGTCCTTTCCCAGTTCTGCTACCATTTAATTGTCTATATGGCCAGAAGCAACTCACTTCATCTCCTTGCTCTTTGTTTTCTTCACCTGTTCTCTAAGGATAATAATCTTGACATTGTACAATACTGAACAAACTGATGTTCATCAAATGCACATCAAGTGTCTGGTGAAGAATATATAGAAGCAAGATGATGGCAAAGCTTTTTTTTCAGGACACCTGAATCATGCCAATAGCACAGGGAATGTGGCAGCTCCTGTGAGAAGGACCTGTAATCACCGAATGGGATAGAACATCACATCGTATTTAATGACTTCATTCTTTCATAACCTCTATTTAATGACATGCTAATATATTCCTACAGAAAAGATCTCTCTAACCCTCTGCACATCACCCAGTATTTGAGCAAATGGCTTTGAGATCTGTCTGCTGCAGAGTCATGGTGCAGCAACTGCCCTTGTCTCTACAGCTGATTTACCCCAATGCTTGGGCAACATTTACATCTGGATTTATTTTTTTCCCCTTCAGCTTACCTTTTATTGTGATCATCCTATAAACTAATGCAGAGAGCAGGGCTTCTCTAGGTAGCACTGGAGCTCATGTCAATCAACAAGTATCAACTCTTATTACAGTTAAACATTCATCAGGCAAACTTGTCAGAGTCAGCTGAAGTTCACAGTTGTAATTCTCTTTGGAATTCTTGTCTAAATATCATAGCCCCTAAGGTAAATACTGGCTAATTTCTGCCCTGCGAGGAGCAAAATATTGTCATGCCAGCACTTCTTCTCACAACCTCCCCAGCACGACCAGTCAAGAAAAATTAACTTTGCTTTTACACCCAGAAAAAAGATAGTTATCGCTATCAGAGAAGACAGAAAGGTTGTTGGTTCTGGAATGTCAAGTTTTTCACTTTTAGCATGCAAAATCAATTATAAGCACAAGTGTAAGTTATTTGCTGATGGGACCAGCAACACCAGTACTAACCAGGAGTTTCACTGGTGGGCTCAGCAGAGGCTAAAAAAATCAATTGCAAACTCTGAGTCTTTATCAAAATTGATCCAGTAATTAAATATTTACTTTCAAGACTGGTCTCAGTACTATTCAGCTCAGAATTACAATTTTTTAAAAGATATTTTACCTCTGCTCCTACATGACAAAACCCAATCTCTCCCAGTTTTGTAAATCTAGCAATTTTTTAAAAATACAGTATCTTATACTTTGTAGTTTCTTCACTTAATGATCCATCAAAAGTGTTCCTGATAACATTACAGACTGTCTCTTTTTACTTTCCTCAGGGCATTCACCGTGGGCCGCAGCACTCAGGGAACAGCTACCACCAAACATCACTGAGCTGCCTAAAGGAGAGGAAGCTGTGCACAGCCACAGGCACGCTGGAACTCCTCCTGCTGGATTTACAACGTGGAAAATCCCAGCATTTCCAAAATCAAAACTTGGGAGCTATTCTTAATCTGTCAGCAACTTTTTAAGAAGAACCTAAAAACTGCCTGGGCATTGATGTAAGAAACGAAACCATCAAACAGTCCTTCCTTCCCCCTGATCTATGTGCAGCACTGTCAAAATAGACCCCACCTTGGGCCAGCGCACAGCCAACTGAACCAGAACCATCGCTTCACTCCTCTACAGCTGGAATCAGCCCACTTCAAACTGGGTCTGGCAGATGTGAAATGTCAGCAGCCACCTTACAGCGAGAAGGTCCGGCGACGGGCTGGTGAGGCACAGGCAATGCTTGTAATGATGTCAACAGGTCCCAATGAATTATGTGCTGGCATTTCCCAACTCTCCTGCCCTGCCATAGCCTCTGGGAAGTGCAGGGCTGGGGTGCCTCGGGGAGCAGGGAAGTCAGTCGGTGCTGCCCAAAGGATGTGCTTGTCTCTTCCTTCCTTGCAGCACTGGGAAACCTTCCCCATTGCAAACCGTCAGGGGTAGCCATGTCTGCCACCCTCAGTTCACCACAGCTGGTTAGGTGCAAGCTGAGGCTGCTGCTTTAACTGTTGCTGTTGCCTTCAGCAGACCTCAGCAGCAAGTATTCAAAATAGCTGCTTATAGATAATCTGCTCTTATTCTCTTAATCGGTGCCACAGAGATGAGCACCAACCTCAGGCAGTGATTTACTGGCCCCCTCTGTGGTGCTGCCTGCTGCAGCTCCATGGTAGATGGCATTTGCTTGTGCCAGCCTGAGTCCCAAGCACGGGAAAGGCTGCGAGTTTGCTGGAGTTTTACCTGCTCACAGGTCAACATTGGAGAACACTCCTTCCAAAAGCAACATCCATTTGCTTTCAGTCGGAGGTTTCTGGAGCAGCAGGAGTTTGCAGGGAAGAGCCAGGCGTGTAAGCAGATCTCCACCGCGCAAAGCAACACGGGCCACCTGTGCTGCCATTTGGTGACCTATCTGTTGTGCTGTGCCGGTCAGACCGGCAGCAGCCCCACGGCTTCAAGCAGCTGCAGCGGCACATCGCCAGACCAGGCTCTGGCAGTGCCGGGGAGAGGTTCAATATTGCAACCTTTGACGTCATTCCAGGGGAATCAAACTCAGACGTCTGTCCGAATCACAGATTGCGCGCAGGCAACCTGCCTCGGAGAACAGACAGGTTGCGCAACGCCGAAACAGAGTTTACTGAGAAATCGGGCATAACGGTGCCTTGCAGCAAACTGGCTCGGCATTGCCAGGATCAAGCCTTCAGCGTGTAGAAATGGCTGAGACGGGTGCAAGTCCGCTCAAAAAGCCTTTTAAAAATTTGCTTTCAGGCAAAAATGTTTTCGAATAGAGGAGACATCACTGTGCAGCAGCAAAACGATGGACAAAAGACCTGTTTGCCCTCACAAGCGGAGCTCTTTGCGTGGGGAGGAGGAAAGGGTTTGAACAGTCCTTGGATTTTTTTTGTTTTGTTTGGGCACTGCCTAGTACAAATGGGCTGGGACAGGGGAAATAAAGGCTACGAAAATTCCAGGAACCCATCAGTCAGCATGAGTGCAGGGAGATATTTAAGTCTTCTCTGGGGTAAGAGAATTGAGGACGGTTCATGGGGAAGCCAAAAGACAGTAATGTTTTTGACAGTGATGGAAGGGAGAGAAATCAGAGCATATGGTGTAAAAAGGCTCTGAGGCAGCTAAAGGAGCTGGACACTGCAAGGAGCAGAGAAAGGTCTGAGGGCATCTCAGCAGCTTTACTGGCTGCCTGGGGCAAATGGTTCAGTGCTGGACCCAAGTGTGCAATGTCACCTCCAAGAAGAATGCTGAAGGCTAGCATTTCTGTCAAGCCAAGAAAAAATGAGCAACAGAGGGGCCACTGGGCTTGAAGATGGACCAAAGAATTGAGATACATAGAGGCTTTGCAAGAAGGGAACCAGAGTCCACAAAAGGTTTCCCTGAAAGGGCTGGGCTGAGCTGCTGGTGGAGCTGCAGTCTGCAGGGGCAGAGCCTGCGTCCAGGCGTTGTGGGTGAGGCCCACTTGCAGCATGGCTTTTCTGGAAATGTGGATGGGAAGGTGGCCCAGTCAGAAGAGCCCAATCGGTGAGACAAGTCCTCATAAAAATAGAAGCCAGCAGGAAAGCTTCAGCAACCCAGAACAAGAGGTGCGGAATGGAACAAAAATGCCAAAAAATCACCTTGAGAAGAGGCTCCTGAGCCATGCTGGAAGGCAGCCTCCGTGTGGGACAAGGCCAGCCCAAGGACTTGGCACTTCTTGTCTCTCCTCAGAGCCCACAGGGACCCAGACATGAGACAAAAAATTTTGTTAGCTCAATTATTGCATCCTCCGCCTCCCTCATCCAGACTTTCAAGATGAAAACATGCCAACAGCCTTCTCTGGCTGCCTTCAAGTCCCCATGCCTGCTGAGGAGCCACACAGGCTGCTTCAAGGGGCTGTCTTGAGCAGCCGTATGTTAACGGAGCTGCAGGGTTTACCTTCTGAGAAGAGACCTACCTGTGACCCAGGATGAACATAGCACGAAGTCCTGGGTCTAACAGAGCGAATGGGGAGTGGAAGGTAAATCAGGCAAACTACTGGAGGTTTCACTGGGCTTATCACAAGTTTGATGCTCTGTATTCAAAAAAGGAAACTTAGAACAACTTAAGGGATCGTGTTAGGAACTGAGCTCTGATGTAGTGGTAAAACTCCTTGCTTCACCATTTAAGAGTGCCAAAGGCAGAAGAGGGTTTAAAAGATGCTAGAAAAAGTATCAAGGAAATAAGTAAGAGTCTTTAGTCCTTGAGAATGGTTTAGCAGATAACAGAAATACAAATATTCTTATTTTACAAGACCCTTTTCCATAGTCACCACTGATCTGAACATCCTTAACAAGCACCATTAGATTTTGTCTAGGAAGATTAAAAAGTGGGAACTGGCAAATGGGGCTGGATCCGAAGGACCAGCAGCAGATTGCTTTCCCTGCAGGGTACTGTCTGGGGAAATAGGGAGCAGTAAATTTTCATCCATACAAAACACACACATGGCCAGTCATGGAAGAGGGTACAGCATAGCAAGTGTTTTCAGCCTGTTTTCCAAACTCAGATGCTGTCCTGCTGCTATATCAAAAAGGTTCACAGCGAGACAGAGGCTGACAGTCTGAGCTCAAACCAAAGCCGTTCCAAAAGAGGTAATTTACCTTGGACATGCTGTTGCTGACAGGGGGAAAAGCCGTGGTCAGGCAGCGAGCAGAGTCCCTGCTGAGCCAGCCAGCACCCAGGGCCCCACAGTGCTGCCGGCACTGGGACGGGTGCTCCTCTGACACTGGGCTGACCCATGTGTTTGCCAATATTGCACAACCCATGGCGGGATGGGGTGAGAAGGGAAACCATTGGAATGGGCATCTGAACGCAACTGAGACTTTCAGCAGCAGAAATGGCTCTTGTCCCTAGGCCTGACTCAGCCTCCCAGTGTTGCAAAATCCCTGCTCATATCATATGCAGGTGGTGGGGTTTCTAATTTAGAAGCTATGTTGGAACAGGAACAGAGAAGGCGTTCAAGGGTGATGGCTCAACCTGGCACAAGTCTGCCTTCAGCAGAATGAGATTGCTGCCATACCCAAAAGAAATTTTCCCCTCAGAGGCTGTGAGCACCACTGCCCCCATTTTCCATGGGGAAAAGTCCGGGGTTGGGATACACGGATACCCCCAGCATCTCTGGGGCATACAGACAGAGTTAGCAACCACAAAGAACAACTCAAGAAGCAATCATAAAATCTGCCCCCAGCCCAAGTGCAGCACCACTGATGCTCTCTCCAGACATTTCAGCTGCACACACTGTTCTCAGGGGACTGCAAGGGAACAGCTGCCACC
>NW_010394837.1:12836-17908 GCF_000710305.1 Buceros rhinoceros silvestris
TGGTGCTGCCCTGCAGAGGTGGGGATGGGTTGCAGGCATGCAGGCTGCAGAAGAGGTCATCTCCCGTTGGAAGAAAATGGGCAGAATCTGAACCAGAACCTGGCTGAGAGGGAAAATGGGGCAGGTGGCAGACCACCACAGAGACAAGGAGGGCAGCGAAACGGGTGAGTGCTGGCAGAAGACAGGAGGTAAATATTAGGAGACAAATTTTCATTAACTTCATCTCCTAACCTCTAAATGTCTAAAATCAGACATCTATCACTATACGAGCCATTCACCTGCAGCTGTCAGTAGTTAACAAGACACATCCAGGAGGCAGACAGGCATTGAGAGCACAGTGCAATGAGAACTGCGTCAGAAGGACAGAGTTACCTGGCCTCAGGAGACACTTGCCTGCAGCTGAGATGGGGGGAAAGAAGGATCTTCCTACAGGCTGAAGGGACCTGTGTGAAATGGGTGTCACTTCATAATGAGAGCATTCACACCTAGGAAAAGAAAGCAGCTGGAAAAGGCTGAATTGCAGTAAGAGTAGCATTAGCAGCATTGCTGAGAGTGAAAGCCCAGAGGAGGGAGTGAATTTTTTGGGCAGGGTCCTGGCTGCCCAAAAGGGTCTGGGGACTGTATTTCAGACTTGATGAACTAAGCATCACAAGACAGGGACCTTTGCCCTGTCGTGGGAAAGAGGGTCACCTCTCAAACATCCACCTCTTCCACCGCTGGCAGCTCTCAGGAGCCAATTCCACCTGTGAGCTGTGATGGGGTAAGTGATCTGCAGGTTATTTTCAGGTGAGAGGCCTTTGAGTTAACCACAGGTATAGGCAGCTGCCTGCTGTGTTAAGTGAACTTTATTCCTTTTGCAAAACAACATGAGCTCTGCATGCTGCCGCTCAGCTGTCTGCCGGCTGCATCCGTCAGGTCAAACTGTGTTGGAGGGATCTGACTCACTTCTTGCGTCAGATCTGCAAGAAAATGAGTCAGGGATAATCATAAATATCCCAACCAGTCCCCTAAACCTCCATAGATCTCCTGCCTAAATTCACCTCTCTGGCAGTCTCTTTGGGAGCCAATCTTGAGGGTCATTCAGTGCAAGTAGGGGGTGAGAAATGGTTATAACTCAAGGAGGTCAGCAAAAGAAACAGGGGATAAGGGATATGTACCGAGGAAGTGGGGAGGAGTTTGCACTGGGTGTTGCTGTCTTTGCTGCTCTTGGTCCACTGGAAGCCAGTGCCTGTCGTGTTTAGATGGAAATGCTGGTGCTCAGGAAAGCATCACAGGACAAATCTCAGCAAGCATTGCCAGACTCATGATGAACTTGGTGAGCCCATCAAGGAAACAGGATCTGGCCCTGATAAAGGAGGAGGAAACCGGGAGTGCAGGAATGGAGGAAGTAACAGGAGCCTGGGAGTGGTGTGTGAGCAAAGTGGTAGAAAAGAGCCAGGGCTTATAATTGTGCCAAGGGAGCCTCTGTCTGCGACAGGAGACTGGAACAAGGAGGACAGGGAACAGTGGAAGAGCCTCATTAGTAGAACAATGCCTTTACCTCATGTCTTAGGGAAGAATCTGGGACTAGGACGAGACTGAGTAACTGCCAGTCTGGAACAGACCAGGGGTGCCTGCAGTCAAGTACCCGGCTTCCAGCAGAGGCCAAATTTGGATGCTTCAGAGGAAAATCTTCGATAGCATCCCAGTTCCAGAAAGAGTGCAATACATCAAGCGTTTGCTCATGTTGGGAGCCTGCCGTAACAGGGCAGGCAGGCTATTTATGAACATATCAAATGTCAGCTGAGCAGCTTGCATCTTCTATAGACCATACATCAAGCCTAATGAGAAGGCACATAGGCTGAGGGGAACAAAGGAGCACAGGTTAAAGAAGAGGTGTTCTCTTGATACAATACATATGGGGAAGAACAGTAGCTGGCCCTTTGCCCAGGACTACTTACAAAGCCTCTGAAAGCCGAGCAAGATCACTTTACTAACACCACCATGAGAAGGGAGGGTTGAGAATGCTGATTGTGGTGATGGTTCTACAGATTTAGACAGAGAATTGTTTGCTCCTGGAAAAAAAGGGATCTAAACCTATTCACAGATGTTTCATTCTGCTCCCTTCTAAGGACATGCTGTGCCTGACAAAATAATAAGTCAGCTAAAGCGTTAACTCTTTATCTCCAAACCTACTATGAGAGAGCTAGTATCTAGATTTAAGCACAGACAAAAAATGATAGCTGTTCCAATTAACATTCCAGCTAGCATCTGCTCTTTTTAATTAGTCAAAGTCTGGTTTTGTCTGGAGACAAAACTTGCTGAGCACAAGTGTGCTGGCTGCTTTTCTGCTTAGCTGACTATTCTGATCTCTCCTGGTCTTTGGAAACTTCATCTCCGATTCACAGAGGCCAGAACTTCTGTCCATTGATACTTGGTACGTGCCCACAGGCTGAGAATATGTTTCACAGCAGCATCGAAAGTGTATTTCCCACTGGAGGGAAAACTGACAGGAAGATATTTTACAGATGTCCTCTCTGCCCATACACCACCCCTCCCCATATCTGTGCATTGCTTCAGTTGTTGACAACTCAATTACCTTCTGCAAACAGGCGTTATTGTAGAGCAGATGCAAATGGATGGAGAAGGGTTCCTCAGGACCTGTTAACCTTCCTGTTTTGCTTTAAGCTTGCTTTAAGCTTCACCTCACCCTTTGTAACAAGACCTTGGAGGATCTGTATGTTTCTATTACACACAGATGAATAATTTACAAGCCACGGCTGTTGCAATAAACAAGTCCTTCTGCTCTGTCCAAGCACTAAACAGCTTGTCTTAAATTTCCCTCACTTTGCTAAAAGCATCACGAGTTAAGCAGCAGTCACAAACCTTTAAAGGAGAAGCTGATGAGGGAAGAGCAGGGTGGCATATCACAGCAGCAAGCAGCACTCACAGCAAGTATTCCTCTTATCTCTGAGCAGGTCATCAGTCTGTTGTACAAACTCCAGGTAGGAAAGCCACTCAGATGTAATATTTACCTAAGAGGAGATATTTCAATGGAAAACAAGCTACAGTATCTGCTGATATCCTGGTGGGGAGAGCAGCTGGCGTTCACACAGGTGCAGGCAAAGGAAGGGGGACGGGATGTGGAAACTTTCTAGCATTTCCAAGTAACAAAGCTGTTGTGTGAGGAGCATGTTTGTGCTGTCTGTGAACCAGCTAAACAGCTACGAGAAGCTGTGGGTTTGGGGCTTGTCCCACTAGAGACCCAGCGTGCAGCATCAGCAGAGTCACTTTGCTTCTCTGTGCCCCAGTACTTCATACTTAAAATAGAGATGCAAATAGGCGTATCCTGCCAGCAAACAGCCAGGCTGGCACCAAACATTCCTGAACCGTTGCAGCTGGTACCCAGTGATGCCTCATTCTCTGGCAAGGGGAATTGGATCCCATGAGCTGCCCTGGGGATATGAGCCACAGTTTTGGATCACAGATAATAATTCCTGTACAAGCTTCTCTGGAGAAGAAGATAGATAGGACTGAAACAGCTCAGGAGCAAAGTGAATAACAGGGGTGTTTTCATCTTAAATACATTCCACACGAGCAGAAGGAGGTTGGGGCCATGTGGTCCCTTCTCCAACTCTTAGAAATCAGCGTGACCCATAACTTTTTGGTCTGCTCCATATACTGCTGTTGAAAGAAATTTGTAGGATTTGTAGGATCAGCCTGTTTTACCACCACAAAGCTGCAGTTTCAGTATCTCCCTAAGCGGACCAAAGCACAGGCTGTTGCTGAAAAGGGCAATTCCACCTTCCCCCACCCCTTGTGTTCCTCTTCCTCAAGCCATCGTGGATCTTTTCTTCAGGCGGGGTATTTTTTCAGCTGGATTGATTCCCATGCAGTCACAGGAGCTGCAGTTTTGCCACAAAGCAAGGGCCAGGAAAAAGGCTGGAACTGTGCCTTAAGAGCTTAATGTAAAATCATAAAGCTGCAACCTCAGGTTCCTGGGACATTTGTCCCTGCAAATAGCCAGGATTTATAGCCTTGGTTAGGAAAGTCTCCTTGGCTGGAGCTTTGTGACTCTCTTTACAATGGGAGAAATGCAAACTCTTAGGTCCCAAAAGTACTGAGCTCTGAAGAAAGTCTGGAACTAGTTACAGTTTTCAGTTTGGGATCAGGTCTTCCTGATTATTCAGAACTGGCCTTATTTCTTTATATTCTCTCCAGAGCGAACCAATGGTGCCAGCCCACTGAGACCAAGCTCAGCCTCCCAGCTCTCACCCTCCATCATCTGGAGAGTCTGTGAAATCTCCATCCTTAGAGGTTTTCAAAACAGCCGGGCAAGGCCTTGAGCAGCCTGATAGGACTTTGAGGTTAGCCCCGCTCTGAAGAGCACGTTGGCCTAGAGACCTCTGGAGGTCCTTTCCAAATGATATTATTCTTTGATTCCACCATCTTCTGCTACACCACCACCACCACTCGATCGACCAACAAGCAGTGCCCACAGTAACTGATCAGGGAGCCGAGTCACAACCGACTCTCGTGGTGCTGGCTGCATTAGCTCAGGAGCTAGAGGAAAGCACAGAGCTTATCTGCCTGCGGCTGTCTGAGGAGAGCACTGCTGACAGTCACTACCAGAAAGACTACTTGCCACCACCACAGCATGAGCAAGTATAAGCTTTGCGTTGCAAAAGAAACTGGCCCAAGTCTGGCAAGGATCCCAAGATGAAGACTGCAGAGCATTTTCTCTTCTTCTCAGCAGGCAGGAGCCTGCAATCTCAGCAAGAACAAGTGTGAAATACAAATCACTGAGCCCTTGCTGCATTTTGTCTAAGTCATTACACAGCACTCGTACCCACAGAAGAAGGACAGATGACAGGGACTGTCTTGTCTAGCAGGAAGGAGCCTGCAATCTCAGCAAGAACAAGTGTGAAATACAAATCACTGAGCCCTTGCTGCATTTTGTCTAAGTCATTACACAGCACTCGTACCCACAGAAGAAGGACAGATGACAGGGACTGTCTTGTCTTGTTGTTTCCCCTCAGAGATTTTAGCAGCTTTCATCCACTAGATTGAAATCAGGTCAGTTGAAGGAATGC
>NW_010394837.1:18087-21517 GCF_000710305.1 Buceros rhinoceros silvestris
AGGAGCACTGGAAGCTGGGGATCAGTGGTAGCACACAAAGATCCGAGTGAGTCCTGCTCCATCAGCCTGTTCGCAAAGATGAGAGTTGACCTCACAGGTCTTCTTTCAGAGCCTGCCTCTGGGAACACTTCTCCTTCAACCCAGGGGATGGGCCTGGGCTTCTTGGTGCTCGTCAAGCCTGGAGACCTCATCTGTAAAGCAAACGGGGCACGGAGGAGAGGAGAGGGTCACTGCGGGTCACTGAGCCCAGTCCCCAGCCCTGGCAGTACGAGGTTGCTGCCATCTCGTGGCTGGCTCTGGCCATGCAAAGGTCACGTTTTTCCAGCTGGAAAATTTTGCTTTGAGATAAATTTTTTCCTGTAAGTAAGCTTCAGCTGGAGGGAGCAGGGGGTAAAAAGCAGTCCCAGCTGCTGTGGGGCTATGGCATTTAGTTATCACCGCTTTGTTGTCCACAGGAGGTCCCCTGATCACCTGCTACTCTAGCTGCTCACCTCCCCCCTAAGCCACAGCGACCCTTTTTTTCTGTCAGGCCATCAATTCCCTCTGCCTATAACCTAAAGATCAGGAGACATACTTGTTGCTGTCGAGAGGCCCTGGGTTTGCTGTACACCTGCAGCAGTCAATGCGTGTGGCCACTCAGCCTGGCCTTCACAAGAGTCTCCTACTGCAGAGGGAGAAGATAATCGGGGAAACAAAGACATGCTGGCATCAGATGATATGGATATGGTCTCCAGTAGTTTGTTTTGGAATTTTTCATTGAGCTGTGGTGTTGATGCAGGGATATGTATTGTGAATAAAGTACAAATGGAGGAGAACTACTCCTGGTCACTCTTTCTCCCACTTTCTGCAGCTCTATAGAGCTCAGCAGCATGAACAGACCTTGTAAGAAGTGTGTGAGCAGCCATGTATTCCCCCATGGGATCTCCATAACCATCTTGAAGCTTCTTCATCCCAGGCAGGAGAAAGGCAGGAGAACAGCGCCCTAAACAGACCCACCAGCAGAGAAACTTCTCGTGACATCTCACCAGAGACCATACTGAAGCAGCAGAGCTCTTGCAGGCAGTGTCTTGTGGACACTCACTTGAGGATCCCTCCTCTTTCCTTGCTCTACCCCTGGGAATAGGCTCCTTCACCTTCTCCCGCCTGGGATGCTCTGGGTTCTGCAGCCACACAATTCACCAGGAAACACAGGAACAAGTGTTCCAAAGAAAAAAAGTCAATCCATTTGGTATTTCCGTGGCATGGTATATTATCTCTTTGTGTGGTACATATCGTGGCTCATGTCACAGAAACTGAAGTGAAATATTGAAATGAGTCCACTTGAGAAGACTCCAGGCCATGGGGAGGTGATTGCTTAGTGACCTGGGCAGCATCCTGGGTACACAGGGAGTTTCCTATAACGATAAGACTACAAAGGAATATTTATTTATCTAAATACTTACTGAGCTTTCATCTCTGGCAGCGTTTCTCAATCAGCCATTTCAAAATGTTTTGCCAACACTAATTAACCCTTGCAGCACCTCTGTGGTAGCGATCAGCATCCCCACATCACAAACAGGGTGATTGAATGAAGACGACATTAACCCCTTCACATCACAAACCAGGTGACCAGGGAGTGGAGAAGACAACTAACCCCTTCAGGAAAGAAATGAAGGGAGCAAAGAAATAATAATACCCTGAAACCCCAGTCCTGTGCTCTAACAAAACCACTGCAGGAAAAGTAAGCAGCAACCTGCCATTCTTACCATGCAAAGTGCCTGACTTCCCCAGCTCTGCGCCGAGGAAGCATTGTCCAGACATTTAATAAGCCCCCAAAACATGGTGCCCTGAAGTGACATTACAGGACCCAGAAATCCCAAACAAGCTGCAGCACTGGCCAGCCGCACGGCCTATGCCACGAGGCAGATTTTCCCATGATGTTGCACATGCTATTTATTCCATTCGTTTACCAAGTTAATGGTGGCTAAGAATAGACCCCAGATGTCCTTCTGGCCTTAAAAACTTCTTTGCCCTCAAGGAAATGCAAAGCCTAAGTGGCTTATGGCATGTGTGGGACACAAACATTGAACCAAGCTATGCAGAGCTTGCACGCGTCCAAGAGTTCATATCTCTGCTTTTAAATAATCTCTGTTCCAGTTTGGGAAAATAAGTGTTTAGCAGGAATAGCACAGAACAGAGCAATGGAGATATAAATGTATCAGTCATTGAGACAGAAGTTATGCCAGACAGAGCCATAGTTGTTCAGACGTCTTAGTTCTCTGTTATCTATTTCTAGGATGTTACCGCTGCAGCAAATCCACGATTCTGTAATAAACTGGTGTTTTGGAACAAAGACCATTTGATATTATGCCTTTAAAAAAATGCATCTTAAGTACAAGTTATTGCTGAATATTTTTTTTTTACGAAAATTACTCTATAGTCTCATTTTTTATACATGCTCCCCAATACATTCGGGAAATTTCCCAAAACATACTAAAGATAGCACTATGGTTTTCTGCATCACCGCTAAAAATCAGAGCATTCATGTGCAGAATAAAAAGAAATTTCTTTCTGTGTAAGCCTTTTCCTTCTGTTGCCTGAATCCAGTTACTTGATAACCAGCAATTACAGAAAAGAACTATAACAATCAAATGGGAGTTTGCACTTACAGAAAATTGTGCTATTCATTGCATGGCCTATTCAGATGGAGAAGCTGTTTGGAAACCTATTGGTAAATGAAAGAAACTGCTTTTTCAGAAAGCTGAAATTGTATTAATAGTCTAAAGAGCCTAGAGGAGACCTGATTTGGTCTTCTCAGAAAGAGGGAAAAGTAAATATGGGGATTTAAGGATCTTTTCCTCCACCAAAACGTATTCATTTTTTCAACTGATATTTTATCAAATCACCTTTGGAATTGTATGATATTTTGGAATGTGACATTAGAATTTCTACAGCACTATTGACTTGGAGAACCTCCAGAAAATAGCAGTTTGTTCACCCACACCTTGCATAGTCTCCAAACTATGACTGTTCAGACTTTACAAAGAGAAGGACTGAGGCAGAGGCTGGGAAATGATAAATTACTGTCATTTCCACAACCAGGGGCTCCCACTTCCTCAACCCACTGCTTTGCTTGCAGAGATGGGGTTAAATACTCGATTCCCAGGCCATGGGGGTTGAAACAATGACCCCGGAACCCAGCAAGCCAGGCAGATCTCTCACACCACACGAGTCTTCTCCGTTTCCCTTGCCGAGCTCTACTTGGAACCTCCGCGAGCTGCCTGCGCAGGACACCCACCGGTGACCGGCGCTGCGGTCCCCAGTCCTGTGGCGGCCGGGCTCCGGGAGGACTCTCCCGGCTCAGCCCCGCTCCGTCGGGGTAGGAACCCTTGTCCCGGCCCCAGGGGACCCGGTCCTGAAGCCAGAGCGGGGCCGTGCGTCCCTCCCGTGG
>NW_010394838.1:0-4904 GCF_000710305.1 Buceros rhinoceros silvestris
GAAAGTGGACAGGGAGGTGGACTGAAAACTGCCAGGCTGTCAGGCTCACACAGTTGCAGTCAGAGCACAAAGTCTACCTGGAGGCCAGTATCTAGCGATCAACTGCAGGGCTTGACACTGGGGTCAATACTGTTTAACATCTCCATTAATGACCTGGACAACAGGGCAGAGTGCCACCTCAGCAAGTGTGCACACAATACAGAAGTGGATGGAGCTGCTGATGTAGTAGACGGGTCTGCCATGAGAGCACAGCTACTCAGACACCTCAACAGGCTAGAAAAACGGGTTGACAAGAAAATCAAGAAGTTTAACAAAGGGAGATGCCAAATCCTGCACCTGGGAAAGAATAAACCCATGCACCCTGGAGCAGCTGATGTTGTACCCAGGTATGGTGCCACTCAGAGGCACCTCAACAGGCTAGAGAAATGGGCAGACAAGGAACTCCTGAAGTTCAGCAAAGGTAAATGTCAAATCCAGCACTTGAGAGAGGAATAAATCCATGCCCTGCGTCAGTCTGGGGGCTAATTGTATAGGAAGCAGAACATGTGGATCTTGGTGGACACTATGTTGTCTATCAGCCAGGCATTCATCCTTTGTGCAAATACCAACCAACAGCACCTGAACTGCATTAAGGAAAGCATCACTAGCCAGTTGACAGAGAGGCTCCATTCCCTCTGCTAAGGAGTGGTCAGATCACCTATGGGCTGCTGGGTCCAGTTCTTGGCTCCCCAGTACAAGACTTGGATCTACTGGAGAGAATCTACTGAAGGGTCACAAAGATTATGATGGGAATGAAGCATCTGTCATACAAACATCTACCTGAATGAGAGGGGGTAAAGAAGATATAGCCAGAGTCTGACCTTCTCAGTCACTCAGTAGGGACCTAGTTCTTGGCTCCCCAGTACAAGACTTGGATCTACTGGAGAGAATCTACTGAAGGGTCACAAAGATTATGATGGGAATGAAGCATCTGTCATACAAACATCTACCTGAATGAGAGGGGGTAAAGAAGATATAGCCAGAGTCTGACCTTCTCAGTCACTCAGTAGGGACCTGAGAAATGATGAAAAGCAACGTGCACACGAACTGAAATAAAGTAATTCTGCTTAAACATCAGAAAAAGTTTTTTTACTGGCTAGCATTGTCAAGCACTGCCCAGAGAGGCTGCATAGTCTTCATCCTTGCAGGTTTTTAAAATCAGACTGAACATGATTCAGCCCAAACCGATCTCATTGACCTGCTGTTGGATGGGAGACAGTTGGACTTAATGATCTCCAGAGGCACCTTCCAGCCTCTACTCTTCAGTGATTTGATGGTTCTGCAAAATTCTCAGCCAACTGTACTATTTATTTATGACTGAAAATGGATGTTTTATGAAAACACTCAAACCATTCTTTCTTAGTCCATTTTCCATAACTAGGACTTTTGCCAGCCTACCCAACATTAAATTTTTGGAAGCTGCTTTTGCTTGGTACCTCAGTATTGTGAGGGCCTTGCCTTTAGCCTCTTACCAACCCACTAAGGATTGCTCTCAGAAAGCCTTATTCAGAGTTAACTGCCTGCATAGTAACATTCAAGACACGCAAACGCCATTCAGCTGAGAAATGTTACATCATCTGAGCAAGAAAATTGGGTAGGAAGGGATGAACCATGATGATCTTAATCCCATCAGTATTCCCTAGCCTGACATATATTCTCAGAGCAAAGTCAAGCCAATACTCAGCCAGTACTAACAGGATCAGAAAGAGAACAGGAAGTACCCTAAAGCTTGACCATAGTTTTAGCGTTCTCATCCATGCCTCAAAAGTAAAACTAGCTCAAGTCTCACCTTGAAATTTTGCAACAAATAAGAAAGCCTCTCCTCCTACACCAGAAATAACCTGATTCACAACTTTAAGACAGTCTGCTACACTAAGTTCCCAACATCATTAGAAGATGGTAAGAACCTCTCTAGTTTCAATACTAAGGAAAGTTTTTGTGGAATTGCATCTTATTTGCAATGGAGAGATCTACTGATCTAATTACTGAAATTAGTAAGGCTCTTCGGGAAAGAAGATACAATGTGATATAATAAGGATGGCAACTAGTTCTGATCATCAGAAGGTGACATTACCTTGTCACAGAATTTCCCTTGTCTTGAACTGTATGTAGACATATTGTGATGCTACCAAAGGTTTTGTAAGCCTCAAGAATCAGGGACATAAAGCCATCTGCCTTTTAGTGGTATTAATCAACTCAATTGCAATTTTTAAAATTAGTATCACCAGAAGAGTATACAGGATACCCACTAACAGACCAAAATTGACCCTGGTATAGGTATCCAATATTTTAAACACTTTCAGAAATCTATATTGAGGATAATTTATCAAAGTACGCAGGTTTCCCTGATTCTGAAAACAAAACAGTAATAATACAGTTAGAAACTCTTCCACTCTGAGATTTAGCTGGCATTTTACTCACAATGGATAATATTTCTTTCAAAAACTATTCCCCTTCCCAACTCTGTAGCAAAGAGAGTGTTCAGCTTACCTGAAAATAGAAGAAAGCTTGGCCAAACCAGTAGTGCATGATAGTAATCTGTGCTGCATCAAATTTCAAAGGTCTCCAGATATATTTTGTCATCACTGACTGAATCAGCAGACAAAACACCAAGACTAGTAAATTGTGAGGTCTTAATAGAAGGGCTGCTAGAAGAACCAATCCACTATACACTTCCCATAATCCTGTACTCTTCACACTGGAGTCTGCAGAAATAACCTGTGACTTTAATAAATCCTTAGTGCCAGTGAAAACTATGCCAAGAACAAAGACATACACAAAACGAGCTTCAGTAATTCCCCTAAAGAGGAAATTAAAAGAAACAAAAAGCAATAATAATTAATAAATTAATAAAACAGAAAGAAGAGTTATTTACTAATACTTGTTTCACAGGTCAAAACGTCTTTCAAGAGAGGTGCAAGACCAATGCAGTTCTGCCAAACAGTTTAAATTCCAAGGCAAGTACTGGCCAATTTCATGAGAAAGCTTTCTCAAATACAAAACCTCTAAAAATGATTCATGCTTATAACACCTCCAAATCAACCTTAGCAAAGAAAGCAGCTTATGTTAAAAAGTAAACTAACTCAAAAGACAAAAATAAAATGAAATGTCAATTAATGTAACCAAAACAAGTTTATGTTGTTATAATTCAAGGTCTAGATCCATAAATACATTCATATAAATATGCCATTTATATAGCATAATGAATTTCCCCAAAACTGCTTCTTATATTGATACAGAAACTTTATTTCAGTAATTAAATTGACTTAAAAATGACTATTCCCTTTAAGCCGCTCAGTGATTTTTCACTACTCATTCACATAAATATGTTTATTTCAGTCCACAATTTCTCCACACTTTAGACACTTTCTCACACATATACAGATATGCTGATTGATACCAGCACATTTTCTCTTTGAAAATGTACACATTTTTCAAATCCTTAAGCATTCCATTCAAAAAAAAAGAATGTTTTAAGCCATAAGTGTAATTAGCATCTACTATGTTCATTGTACCTATAAAGTCATTGGACTCTTCACTTCCAGATAAAGTCAGCTTCTGAAAAAACATGGCATCTTGCTCAAAAAGCTGACAAGGACCAATAAGCTTGAAAACCTGTGTGTGACCTGCTATTCTAGAAGTGCAAAGCCCAAGGAACAAAGAAAATGAAAGCAGATACCCATCAGAATGCACTGACATTCTAAAAAAAAAAAAAAAAAAAAAAAATTGACTATATTGTAGAAACTTAGTAATTAGCATTCTACAATGCTAATTAATTACTGCTGCATAATCTCACGTTTGCATGAGCTAAGCTATATCATCATGGCTTGGCTTCGCAGACGAAGACTTGGGAAGGGCTTTACCCACGCTTACTGCAAGCGCGCTGATGGCTGAAAAGGCCAGTGCGGGATAGGCAAGACCGGTTGCAAAAAGCACAGCGGAAGGACTCCTTGGGTGGTATAGTCAAGGCACGGTTCTTTCTGCACTGTCTTTTCTTCTCGAGACTGATTCTACGCGTGCTCTCAAACGAGACAGCAGCATTATGTATGATGTGTCTCCAAAGCTCCCGATTGGAGGCCAGGGTGAAGCTATAATAATAATCCAATTAACACACAAAATTTTTATTTGGTGTGTTTATTTAGTAGTTATAAATCTTTTTTTTATCTTGCAAAAAATAAAAATACACATTGTTTACAAATTTTGCCTATAATTTAATCTACACTATCCTTAGGGATTACCAGTCACGTTATTCGTGAGTTAATAAAGTTAATACAATATAGTTAATATAATTCAGTCAGAAGTGAGGATTCTTGAGTCATCTTGACTTAATAATATACAGAGGGTTAGAAAATGGCACTAAAAATAGTAACAATGTAGTTACAGTTCATCTAACTAGTGTGAGTAGCTGACCACAGAAACCGCCACTAGTCAAAATTTCTAAAAAATAAATCTCCTTTTAACATTAATTATTTTTCCCAGTCTTTGGAAGGTCTCCTTCCTCTCACACAATTACTAAGAAATTAGGTCCCGCATCTGGAGGGGAATAACCCCATGTACCAGTCCAGGGTTGACCTGCTGGAAAGCAGCTCCACAGAGCAGGACCTGGGAGTCTTGGTGGACAACAAGCTAACCATGGACCAGCAGTGTGCCCTTGTGGTCAAGATCATCATCATCATCATGGCTTGGCTTCACGAACGAAGATCTGGGAAGGGCTTTTCCCACGCTCACTGCAGGCGATGAGTGCACCCTTCAAGCCTGCGCAGTGGATTTCTTAGGTGAGGCGCAGCGTGCGCGGAACTGGCTCCACCCTTTACACCTGAGGTTCATCTGCCAGGGCCTAGCGAGCTTGGATGGTGACAGCGAAG
>NW_010394838.1:5254-10995 GCF_000710305.1 Buceros rhinoceros silvestris
GCTGAGACCTGTCTGGCTTGGGAGACCCCACCGGAGGCACATGCCACCACCAGCACAGCTCTCAACCTCACAAGGGCACACAAGCTCTTTCCCCAGGACAAGGGGGTGCCCGTGAAAGAGTCACTGCTCTACCTTCGGACATCACAGACCCGGGCACGGGGCAGCTGGGGCCTGCCAAGAACAGGAGTCCTGGAGGACTGTGCTCATGAAGGCCAATGGTATCCTATTAACAGGAGTGTGGCCCGCCAGGCAAGGGAGGTTTTTCTGCCCCTCTACTCTGCCCTAGTTAGGCCACATCTGGAGCTTTGTGCCCAGTTTTGGGCTCCACAGTTCGAAAGAGACAAGGAACCACTAGACACAGTCCAGCAGAGGGCTACAAAGGAAAGGCTGAGAGACCTGAGTCTGTTTAGCCTGCAGCAGAGAAGATTTAGTACAAAGGAAAGGCTGAGAGACCTGAGTCTGTTTAGCCTGCAGAAGAGAAGATTTAGATGGGATCTATCAATGCTTACAACTATCTAAAGGGTTGGTGTCAAGGACGGGGCCAGACTCTTTTCAGTGGTGCACAGTGATAGGACAGTGGGCACAAACTAGAACACAGGAGGTTCCATCTGAACACAAGAAAAAGGATGACGGAGGGTGACAGAGCACTGGAACAGAGAAGTTCTGGATTCTTTTCTTGAGATATTCAACACCTGCCTTGACACGTTCCCATGCAACTTGTTACAGGCAAACCTGCTTTAGCTGGGGGATTGGACTAGATGATCTCCAGAGGTCCCTTCCAATGCCTACCACTCTGTGTTTCTGTGAAATCACCATTTAAGGTGAAGAAAGAGGAAAAGCCCGTATCTTTCTTGTTATAATTGCAATCAGTACGGTCACTACAGAATGGAGTTCCTAGTAAATGCTTTGCCTTTAGTATAGTATTTTAAGTACTCCACTTATTTGTCTAACTGCAATTGTGACTCCATTGTTGTATTTTATGTTCTCTTCCACACCGCAATATTTTTCTTCTTATTGCAAGGACAGTAGTCTTCTCCAAGGGTTTTACTTAAACTCAAAGCAAAATAGAGGTCACACTCAGAAATCAGAACACAGAGCCAAATACTGTAGACCAAGTAAAGTGTATGATTACTTTCACATCCAGCAGAACTGGATGTGAAATGTTAACTTTACACTAGTATACAACTAGAATTATCTTCAGTATTTGGAGAGATGGCATCTATGTAAATATATCTATATACACATATATACAAATTATTATAAAACATGAGTCATTAGCATATCTGATCTTCTGTATGTTCTCAGTTCTTGCAGGGTTTTTTCCATCTCTGAACATCTTTGTGAATCTCTGGCCCCTGATTAAGAAGTTCCAACCAAAACAATTTGTATCCATATCAAATTCAAAATGAGTGCAAGAAAAAGTTTATTCCATCCAGGAAATGACCGCTTTAAACCTCTCTTTCATGATCCTTTCCTCCTCATCAAATGTCCTAACTGACTCTCGAAGTTTTACACATCTCTGACATTTAGAAAAATTGAGGCTGCAGAGTTGGGTACAATCCAACAGCAAAAATTATCGTAAGAAAATTAAAGCCACTTAGCTACATTCAAAAAATAGCTATTGGTGAAAGAGCTTATAGCGCCCTTACAGATACAGACTAGTTCTATAAGAAAATTAACATAAAAATCCTTAGTATGCATTGTGCAGCACCCTCCAAATCTCCAAAAGGATTTGGTTTTATCTTGAAAGGTGATACACTACAAAACACTAATCTGCAAAAGAAAGATAGGAAAAAGGCAACTCTCCTAATTACTGCCTAAGCATTTTTCAAAAGTAAAAGTAGCTAAATGAGCCTGGAATGTGCCCTGTTAAACGTGGTAAGTCCATTTAAAATGAGAGGAGATGGTGCATTTGGAGTTTCTTTGTAGCAAAAATACAGGGTATGACTATTAGATTTTCCTCATATTAATTTTTATCTGACTGGCTTCTGATCTGTGACAGTAAAAAGATACTTCTTGGGGCTCAAAATTATCCACAAAAAATGAGTGCTGGCCACCTATGAGATAGTTTTATTCATAGGAATGTGATTCTAGCCTAAACATAATGTTCATTTCCACCTCATCCCCTGATAGCCAAAGTGTTAACAACTCTTCAGAAACAGGGTTACATGAGTTACATATCTGTTGATTAACTTACTTCGAAATATCTTTGTTGTCATGTTGCCACGGAAATACGACATTTCCAATAGCTGATCGGTAATTGTAGACTCCCAGGAGCCCAAGTGCCATAGCAATTTTTGAAACCAGGGAGCATCTCCTTTGAACCAGAAAGAAGATCATAAGTAGGGAGACTGCAGCCAAGAAGGAGAGTACAGATTTATGTTCCGAGCTGGAAAAAACAAAGAAACAAAAAAAATCCCTTTAAAGCACTGTAATTACTGCTAAACACATTTGACAAGAGCCTTAGCTACAGCACTGTATTTCCAAATGACTCACTGCACTGACATCTGTTATGAACTTTCCAAGAGGTATGGTAAAATAATTTAGTATTTTTAGAAAAGCGGTTTTATTAATGAGGTTTTCCATTCAAGCATGCATGTTTAGAAGTCTAATTATTGTGTTCCACCACATGCTAGTTATTCTGTTAATTATATAAAAACTGAGCTGCATATTGCACAATGGAAAAAGATCTAATGCTTTTAAACTAGTTTTGTTATTTGTACATTTTAAACAGTGAATTTTGCTTATACAGCAGCGTTTCATTTTCTAGCATAAGGCAGAAAAGATTTTTGCAATATAGAATTAGAACTATTCTCTCTTTTTAAATAACTGCACAAGCCTGATTTGTTTAATTTCAGACATACAAAACATTATCTAGCCAAAATGACCAGAAATACACTCTACATAGTTTGAAACATACACACACAAACACAAAAGCCCAATATGATTCCCTTACAGAACTACAGCACCCTGTACTGGATCAATACATAACAAGAAATAAAGACAAAAAATTTGCATCATTAATGTAATGATGTTTTATATTACAATAATGTAATCACAAAGATTACAGATACAGTTTATTCCCTAGCACCCTAAATAGCTAACACTCAATTCCAGAACCAAGGGCATTTCACTGAGCATGCTGCCAACATCATGTTTTTAAATCTACAGTGGTATCAAACAGCACTGCAAAATGTAAAGGGGTAAGATGAAGATCCTGACTCAACCCCTACCATAGCTAGCTATGCAATTCCAGAAAGGCCTCCGTAATCCAAGAACTGCTAACCCTTGCCTGCTGCAAATATTCCCAGTATGCCAAATGACCTAGAACCACTAGTTTTGTTAGATTTACACTCTGTTAAGAACATCATGTAGAGTGGGAGAGCCAAGGGCTCCCATGTTTTGTCTTCCACACTTCAAAATGCCACGATAAAAGACCACTAACATTCAGCAAAGTGAAAATGAGCCTGGGCTGTTAACTGCATTAACTCAAACTCTACTTACAAAACTCGAGTTTTACCTTCGATTTAATCAAAATTATTACTTTAAACAGGTTCACTTTCCTATATCCTTTATCAGGAGTTCGACCAATACCAATTTCCAGCTGTTCTGCTTGGAAAGTCACAGAGGAAAGGATATGGGGCAGAAATCGTCCTGTCAGTCCTCCCTGCAGGACCCAGTCAAACACTTCATAGACCTTAATAAGAATTCCAAGAGATGCACTGCTTTCTGCAGGCCAGTAAAGGGAAGTGAAAGGAGTGAGAACTAAAACACTGTGGGAGAGAAAAAGCAGTCTTGATGTTTCTCCTCATTATTGTTCTTTCTCTACACCAGCAGACAGCAGAAGCAGTGAACGGACTGTTGCTGCAACCTGTGAAGATAGTGCACGTACCATCTCTTATGATCAATGCATAAAAAACTAATTGAGTAACCACTGCATCTTTCAAATGAACCTTTGTGGAAAATTTTAAAAGCTCTAAGGCCATATTCGCCTTGGCTGCTCACTGTATGAAGGCCAAATAACACAAATCAGAGGTAAACAGTAGTACGTCATCGATATCATCATCTTAGTCTGTAGCTATAAAAAAAGTCAATGTACTTCTGTTAAAAGACAGGATTTGCTTGCAGGCAAATCTAACACAGCAAATCATAGAAGTTAAAAAAACCCATCTCTACCTGTTAAGAAGGTGCTGTATCAAGCAAGACTCACTAACAGCTGCAATTTCCTACAGTGAACATTACAAATCACACTAACACCCCAAAAAGAAAGAAAATTCTCAGAGAAGGTCCAGTAGACAGCAAGGGTTGTGTTCAAATTCATGTGCGCATCACTCTCTAATGGTGCATTCTTGACTGTTAGCATGGGGTTTATATCCAACCTAGGTTTTCTGGTAACAGTCCACTGTGATTTCTGTTGCGGATTTTTAACCATATAAATTTGCTGCAAAAATATCCCACTCTCCAGTGTTTCACAGAGTTTTCTGAAGAAACAATAAAAGGATTTATAGCAAGTGAAGTCAGGTAAGCATAAAACCACCTACAGTTTCAAAGTTTTCCAGCCAAGGTTCTTACAGTTAGGCAGGTAAATACATATTAAGTTAGCATGTATTTTGAAAGAGGAATATAGTTGCTCAACAGGGAGTCCAACCATTTAGCAAAGTTCTAAATGACTTTGTTATTCTGCTCAGAAATACAAGCATGAACATGCTACTCTGATCTCAGCTGAAATTAGTGGGTTTTGCCCAAACCACAAAATTGAAAGCGAAGAACCAATAGTTTCCTGAGAGATAACCTGGGGAGAGGCAAAGGGGAAAAAAGAGAGCTTCGGATATATGTTCTTACTGCAATGGCTTGTGGTCTACACTTTCTTACTTCTGGTATAAGAATGAAGACTGAAGTTATTTCCTTCCACTGCTTTGACCTCACCTCACCTCACTATTGCAAATACAAGTAGGGTGAAAGGAATTATAAATGTGCATGATTCATATTTTATGTAGATAAAGCCTTTTTTTATTGTTTAGTTTCATTCTACTACATATACTCCTGTGAATACAAGTATGCTAGCTTTGGGAGGAAGGGCATTTATGGATAATTAAGTACATTATTAAAAGAAAATGCTATCATCTCCCTGTACTGCTGCTTCTCAACACTTTTCTTCAAGTTGACACTGTCATTGACAGCTTCACCCCTTCCACAGTGAGCCATTTAGCCGCTCTGACACCTTTCAAGTATCAGCACTGACCAAAATTAACAGCCAAAAGTATCAAACTGAATACCAACTTCCACACAAATTTAGGGATTGCATGTTGTCTTCCACTTCATCTACTGCCTGATTTTCTTTTGCCCTTTTCCCACCAAAGTCTTCTTTTTTCTTTGTAGCAGCTTTCACAGAGTCTCTCTGCAAATAACGAAGAACATTTTCCTTATTTCGATATTGCTGAATGCATCCCTAGTAGCCAAATTCAGCACAGGCTGATTGACTTTCTGTGTTTTGTTGCTTACACTTTTCCATGCACAAACCTGCACAATAGTCTCCTTGTCTCAGATCCTGAGACCCTTAACCACTGTCCACATACGCAAAATGTTAGTCTGAGCATGACCACAGATGTCTAAAAGGTCAATACAGGAGGGGAAAAAAAAAGAGGGTAGTTTGTTCATCCTAGAGACAAATTAGAAGGCTAGACTAGAAAAACCCTAGTAGATAAACCCCCCTGTCCTGGTTTGAGCTGAAACTTCCTGGT
>NW_010394839.1:0-18528 GCF_000710305.1 Buceros rhinoceros silvestris
TTTTCCCCAGTGCAGTTTATGACTACGTAACTAGGGTAGATAACTTGCATTATGGATAAAGCTGTTTGCCTGGTAATACATGCTGTTTCTATCTGAGAGATTAGGTTATGATATATTACGGTGTTCTTTCCTTTCTGACAGAAGGAATCATAGACAACCAGAAGAGGAAGTGGAAAAAACATCAACTTGGCTTAATGATAGCCAGGAATTGAAAAGAGAAGATCAGTCTCAGCTGAAAGCAGGTTTTGCAGTTTCAGTACAAAGCATCGCTTCTGGTCATAAAAATCAGTCTGATACAAGCAGGAGAAGAGAGTTTGATGAAGAGTCTTTGGAGAGTTTTAGTAGCATGCCTGATCCGGTAGATCCAACTACTGTGACAAAGACGTTTAAATCTAGAAAAGCATCAGCACAAGCAAGCTTGGCATCAAAAGATAAAACATCCAAATCAAAGAATAAGAGGAAGAGTTCTTCTCAGCTAAAAGGCAGAATTAAAAATACTGGTAGGTTGTAAAGTAATCTTAGATACCATGGCAAACTTGTATTATAATCATTGCATTCCAGATAATTTATTCTGCATAAATGGTACCTATAATAATTAAAGTAAGTTATTGAAGTATGAATTCATTTTACATAACGTAACTACATAAGATTTTTAGTATTTCAGTAAATAAAAAGCGTAACTGATGAAGACATCATGATTTGAATGGATAGCGGATGCAGATGCACTCAGATTTGAAATAATCCACCAGGAGAATCTTCCTCTTCGTTATGTCTTAATGTTCAAACTAGATGACTTGATATGAAAGATGTTCTGCTGTAAAAGACTTGAATGAGAGGAGAGGGGCAGTACTAGCGTGTATAGCACTGTTGCAGTCACTGAGTGTTTGGTGCTACTGTATGGCTTCAGTGTACAGAGAAAAAATTTTGGCTAGAAAATGTTGGTGTTTTGCATCTTTCAGGTTGCTCTTGAACAAATTTTTAAAATAATAAAATATTTTTATAAGCTTTTTTATTTCTTCCTTTTCATTCCCTCCCACTAGGTTATGAAAGTGCAAGTGCCTCTAGTGTGTGTGAACCCTGCAAGAGCAGTAAAAGCAGACACTCTGAAGAGGTTGTTCATGCAAAGGTGTTCAGCAAAAGGAATCGGGAACAATTGGAAAAAATAATTAAATACAGTAGATCTACAGAAATGTCTTCAGGTATTCTTTTCTGAATTATTAATTATTTTGTGAACTTCTCTGAGTGAAGGACCTCCATACGTAGTTGCTAGTGTGGTTTTTTTCTTTTTAGAAGTGTATTACGACAAGAAGACAGTACTGATATTTAGTATGAGGAGTTTCCTTTTTAATTTCTAAGGATGCTGTAAACAAAGCATGCGAAAAGTTGGGTAGTGATGGCTTTTGGGTGTTTTCTGTAGATTAGGCACTTGATTAAAATAATTTAGAAAGAAACTTGTTATTGTAAAACAAACAAAAACCTAGCCAACTAGAAGCCTTACCCATTTGTGGGGGTTTTAATGGAAAGTAGCTGCACAACAGATATAACTTTGTTTAGCATTTTAACTACATCCCGTACTGCATACATATTTTCTTTCTATTCATGCTTAGAGGATCTCTATCAAATACCATTCAAAATCAGTTTAATAACATCACATAAACCCTTACATTTTTGCCATCTGCACTGCTTTTTATGCGTCTAGATCATAAAAATATTCTCTGTGTCTTTTAAGGTTTTGCAAGTGTCTTCTGTTTGAATGATGGAGAAATTTTAGCCATTGTAGCACGATGTGCGGCTTTGTCAATGTAGCTGTGTCCTCACTAACAGCTGTTTATTGGTATACATAATAAACTTTAACCAGTCAAGTTCTCACAATAAACAGCTTTGATGTGGCTTGGATGACTAAGCAATCTTACTCCTGCTGTTTTGTATAGGCCCTGTCTTTATTTCTGGTGCACATTTTTGTGTTTATCACTGTCTATCCCCACTTTCCTACAGCGCATGCTAGGAGAATTCTGCAGCAGTCTAACAGAAATGCATGCATTGAAGCGCCAGGTAATGCATTCACTGCTTAGCTCAACAATGTCCTATTACTCTTTTTTACCTCTTAGTTTTGGTCCTATAACTCAGACTGTTTAGCAGATGTTCAAAATTAGTACTATTGCAGCACCTTCTTTAAAAAGAAGGCAAGAAAAGTTACTTGTCATTTGCATGAAAGGCAATGTTACAAACCACTTTAAATTATACTTATGGAGAATGTGTTGATTACATTCTTGGTCGGTCATAATTATACGTAGAAAATACGTAGGTAGATGCTACAACAAAAACCTGATTTCAGTAGGCATTTTTAGTATATATAAAAGCTACTATTACATTATAATAATTGGGGAGGGAAGCAATTTCTGGTGGCTTACTAAAGGTTGATAAAGCTTGCCTCTCTGCTTAAACATACCAGTAGACTATTTGCAGGTAATCAGATTGCACAGTAACATTTGCTGTATTGCTAATAACTTAACTCAAATACTAACAAATATGCATCTGTTAAACTAAGCTGAGTTTTCCAAATTTAACTTCTTTCCATTCAGCACTTGCCAAAATGTGTGTAATAATTTAACTGTTGTGATGCAAGGATAATCCTTAATTTTCAACGGAATGGAAGGCTTCTTAGGGAACACATTGTCTTCTCATACATCTGTAATAGAGCTTTTATGTGAGCCTCAGAAGTGACATTAGATATATATGAGAAAGTAGGATTTACACTTGTGTTGGGAGGTGTGAGAAGGAGTGGCTTTCTGGAATTTAGTCTAGAGCGTTTTTAATGTTGTTGCTTGTGTTGAAATAGTGTGGACTACTTGTCCACAATATGAACTTGCAACCTTTGGCTATCTTGTTTCAAATATCTTAAAACTCCATCTTCGGTGATGGATACTTGTTCTGAAAGCAGCATGGTGCTGTGTGCAATATTCTGTTTAATAAAGAATACTTTCTTAAAGGTATGGTTCAGAATCGTAAAGAAAATTATTCCTGTGAATGTTTTATGTTTTATTTTGTATGTAAAGGATTGCATAAAGTATTATTTCAGAATGTTTAAATATTCATTGGCCTTCAGGAAATTAGTAGCGTTTAAGAAAGCAGCTGTATAATGGAATCTACCAAGACTGAGATCCAGTTTGTGTACCTTTAACTTGCATACCTAATAGGCAGGTGTCTTTCAACTGGATGCATGTCAAGGACTTAGTGAGTTCCTTTTTTTTTTTATCTACAGAAACTGGTAGTGATCTTTCTATGTTTGAAGCTTTGCGAGACACAATTTATTCTGAAGTGGCAACTCTTATTTCTCAAAATGAGTCTCGTCCCCACTTTCTTATTGAACTTTTCCATGAGCTTCAGCTGCTAAATACAGATTACCTGAGGCAAAGAGCTCTATATGCTTTGCAGGTATGCACAAACTTTTTGATCTTGTGTATGAAGGAACAAATCGTAGACCTTTTTTTATAGTACAGGTTTATTATCTTTTCCAGGATATAGTGACCAGACATTTATCTGAGAAAAATGAAAAAGGGAAGTGCACAAAATCACTGAATTCTGCAACATGGATAGCATCAAATTCTGAACTCACTCCCAGTGAAAGCCTTGCTTCTACAGATGATGTAAGTTTTTGAGTTAAGAAGCTAGTTTTACTGTCAACTTTTCTTACCTTTTTCAATTTACATGCATACTTGTGTACTGAAATAATCATACTAGTGAATGTATTTTTCTAAAAGTAATATTGACTTATGACTTATACAGACTTTTCTAAACAAAGAAATGCAAGAGACTCTTAATGCAAGAGTGAGCAAATATGGTAGGATTTTTGATGCTGGAAATGAGCATGATGTGTTTGGAATAGAATGTAGAAGGGGACATAAATTGGAAACTGATACTGAAAAGGAGCCAAAATCCTCTTACTAGTAACATCAGGGCAGGTACTGATTACAAGATTCCCAGAAAATTTTTGCTTTTTTGTGTTTAAGGGATCATTGATGTGTCTGCACAATTTCTTACAGGTTTTATAATTGAAATATTTGAAACAAGCATAGTAGAATCACCTGATGGTTTTATATCCTGAAAGTAAGGTTGTTCCCCAATCAGGCAGCCTGGTGACAAGTCTTGATACCACAGCTGTGGCTGAAAAGAATAGATGGCTTGGTGGTACATCTGTGAGAGGATGGTGCGTTCCTGTTTCATATTCTGTTGTTTGGTAATTTTTAGGAAACTTTTGGCAAGAACTTTTCTACAGAAGTATGTCAAGATTGTGAACAAAATGATGCAGACAATGGGAGTACTATGTCTACATCTTCAAACTTTGAACCCTTTGCCACAGATGACCTTGGTAAGAATGATGTGATTTACAGTGTGTTCCTCCCTCCCTCTTAAAATGTCTGTAATTATCTGCTTACATAGAATACGCTTCCTTGATTTGGTGTGTAATCACGTTTTGTAAAACAGCACTTGCAAAAATGAGCCACTTGTGAAACACTTGGAGTTGATCAAAGTTTGTAATAAAATATAATTCAACTACAGTTCTGTGTGGTTTTCAAAACTTGTGGCTTTTGATTAATTCTTATCATTGTTTACTTGTCTATCAATTGAAAACTTTTTATTTAGATTAAAAGGTGTTTTTATTCTAAATATAGGCAACACAGTGATTCACTTAGATCAAGCTTTGGCTAGGATGAGGGAATATGAGCATATGAAAATTGAAGCTGAAAGTACCCTTGACTCTGAGGGCTGCTCTAGTAATTTTCAGGGTGCTTCTGCTGCTAAATTAGAAGGTATGCACGTATATACATATTTTGCTTAGTTTTAGAGGATAATTATTCTAACTACCAAGAATCATGTAATTGTCTGACTTGCTTTCCTCTTCATTGATGTTGAAAACTTAGGAAAGTTTCAGAGGATGTTTACATACTCAAGTAAATATGATTTCTTTTTTAAAAATGGAAATAGATGTTTTTGAAGTTGGTATTTCTTTAATGGTAATGTTGAATGACTTAAATGTAGCTTTTTTTTTTAAACAAGGTCCAAGTACTGGTGAATGTCTTCCAGTGCCACAGTCAAGTGAAGTTTCTGCTGTTCCATGTCCTCATATAGATACTCAGCAGCTTGACCGGCAGATAAAAGCAATTATGAAAGAGGTCATTCCTTTTCTGAGGGTAAGAATTCTTTTCAATAATGTGTGAATTAGAAGAATACGAAAAGGACCTGCGTAATTGTATAGAAGAACATTATTTAAAATTGATAACTTGTGTTGTAGCAACAGCTGGCGATAAATATGTGCTAAGTTGCAGACCTTACTGAGGATGAAGAAAGAATTAAATTTTAATAGAAGAAAGAAATGGCAAGGCTTCTAGATTGCATAGAGGTGGTGGACTTGACGTAAAGCATAGAGATTTATTTGGAGCTGACCATATCAAATACAAATGTTTGAGGATGTACTTCAGAAATACTTGCTGCCTTTTAGCAAGAAGAACTGAGATGATTTTAATTAAAACTGTTAAGTACAATCTAATGAGATATTTTTGAAGAATAGTTCTGCAAGTTGTTGATTTTTAGCAAATTTTTTGGCCTGTTTACAAGTATTTTTAAAGTTGTCAAGAGCTTGTAAACTTGTATGAATACAGAGGAAAAACATACTACTTTAAAGAAGAAGAAATAGTCATAGTTCGTTATTTGCAAGGTTAAAGAGCAGAGAGATTGTAAGATGCTTAAGTTATGCCCTGTTCCCTTTTATAGTACACACAGTATATAAGCTTAGGTTTTTTAATAAGGTATTTGGTTGATTATTAAGTTTAAAAAACGTGTATTGTTAACATGCCAGTGTTTCAGTGCAAGATGATTTCTGTTTTGTTTGCAATTTTAAGGAAGTTTACCACAGTAGGTATCTTAACGTGCACTTTAATAAATACACTTGAGTACACAGCCACGGTACATGAAGATGCTTAATTTGTCCAAGTGTTAAAAGTTGGCATGTATTAGTGTATTGGAAAAGTGAGAGAAAGCTTTGTGTGTGGTGGCCAATCAGTCATTAGTGGAGTATGGTGTCTCCTATAACTGTGCTCCAGTTTGTTTCACAAGATGGGTTAGGACCTGTTCATGGAATGCTGTTCCTTCAGCGGAGAGGTGATTTTTTTTTTTTTTTTTTTTTTTAATATAAATGAATTTCAGTATTAGAGTTGATGTCTAGGTTTTTTTGTTTGGCTTTTTTTAAGTGGTAACTAAGCTAATTCTGTGATACTTGTTTAGGAACACATGGATGAAGTATGCTCTTCACAGTTACTGACATCAGTAAGGCGTATGGTCTTGACTCTTACACAGCAAAACGATGAAAGTAAAGAATTTGTGAAGTTCTTTCATAAGCAACTTGGCAGTATCCTTCAGGTTAGTAGTTTCTCAGCATTGTTTTGGAACACTATTGCAAATTGGATAATGAGCAACAGATAAACCACCTTCCCTGAAGTTATATTTTACATTTTCAATAGCATAGCTGCTGGTCTCCTTCAGCTTTGATACAGCAATGAGGTATTACCTCGATTCCTAAAACTGAAGCTTTACCATGCACAAAACTTCTTTTCCATCACTTCCAGATAGTGAGAGGTGTATCTCCTGCTCATGGGTCTCTTCAAGGACAGGAGAGCTGTGGTGATGTTCTTCATGGACATGTTGTGCAAATTTCTAAAAAATCAGTAGGCTGCCTTTTCTTGGTTACAAGCATATAGTTTAAATCGTTAGCTTAAATTCTGTGTTATGTGACTAGAGATTCTACTTAAACTCTGTTTAAGAAACAAAACCGTATTTTAAAAAAAGTATGAGCTATAATATACCTGACTAATTTTGAGTTATTAAGAATATGACAAATACTTAGTCTTTGAAGTTTGAAACACTCTCAAAAAATTAATTCTTTCTCTTCACAGGATTCACTGGCAAAATTTGCTGGTAGAAAATTAAAAGATTGTGGGGAGGATCTTCTTGTGGAGATCTCTGAAGTGTTGTTTAATGAATTAGCCTTTTTTAAACTCATGCAAGACTTGGATAACAACAGTATTTCTGTAAAGCAGAGATGTAAAAGAAAAATAGAAACTACTGAAGTGATACAGTCTTACGCTGAAGAGGTTTGTTTTAGTATATTTTTAATATAGCTTTTTTTTGTTTCCTAATTATCTATATTTCCTAAAGTACTTTGATTACCTTAGTTCATGTGTTGTATGTATGGGTTTTTTTACAAGTTAGTGCTGCGTAGTCGCAGTGTTGCTTGTGTAGCAGCATGAACTAGTTTTCCTCGGTAAAGGAGATGTCCTGTATTATAGATGAGTGTCTGTTACAAATACTTAATTGTGTAGACTTTGGTGATTCGGAGGAAGTACATTTTGATGGTTGTATGTGCACATAGGAAGGAACAGTCAAGTGCTGAAACAGTATTAACATCTGGGACCATTGAGTAGTTGTTGTGGTTTAACCCCAGTACACAGCTAAGCACCACACAGCCACTTGCTCACTCCCCACCCTGGTGGGATGGGAGAGAAAATCAGAAGGTTAAAAGTGAGAAAACTTGTTGGCTTAGATAGTTTGATAGGTAAAGCAAAAGCCACGTGTGCAAGCGAACAAGGAATTCATTCACCGCTTCCTATCGGCAGGCAGGAGTTCAGCCATTTCCAGGAAAGCAGGGCTCCATCATGTGTAATGCTTGCTTGGGAAGACAAATGCCACCACTCTGAATGTTCCCCCCCTTTCTTCTTCCCCCTGCTTTATATGCTGAGCATGACATCATAAGGTATGGGATATCCATTTGGTCAGTTGGGGTCACCTGTCTCAGCTGTGTCCCCTCAGAACTTCTTGTGGACACCCAGCCTGCTTGCTGGTGGGACAGTGTGAGAAGCAGAACAAGCCTTGACACTGTGCATGCTCTGCTCAGCAATAGCTGAAACAACATACACAGAAAGTCACTTTCTAGACTTGGTCTAAAAAATATATGAACCTTAAAAAAATATTTGAGACTGTATTACATATTCTGCTCTAACAAAGCAAGTTTTGGTTGGTTTTCACACCGTTTATATTATTAAAGACATTGCATCCCCATTTCAAATTTTGGTATTGCAGTTTTTATAAACATAGCTTTTTTTAGTTATTTTAACTGTTTACAAAACAAACACTGAAACAGATCATGTTCATACACTTAAATCAGTGAGATATCTACCTTTCTTCTTGTATAGTATAGTTATGACTTCAGTGTCCTTTCAGCTTTCTTGTAGAAACACAAATACCAAAGCAAACCCTTAACTCATTTTAAAATGTCAATGGAAGATATTTTTGAATGTGTCACAAACAATAAAGTTCTATAAGTAGTTTAAAGCATATCATGAGCTGTATTTCAAGACAGATGAACTCAAGATATACCAGTAACATGGCTAATATGAGAGTCTGCAGAGTGCCTTGTAAAGTGGACAGAGAAACACTCTGATTCCAGGATTTGGACATGACTTTCTATTTTATCTGAAGTAGCTCATTGGGTCCTTGTTACATAAAGGATTGGTTTATACACTGCTATGAGGATGCATGGAACCAACTTAAATCCAGCATTTCTTCTGTCCTGGAAGACAAGAGAATTGGGGTTAAGATCAGTGTTTGCCTTGGCAGCAGTTGAGATTCAAAGGAGCCAGAGATCTGGTAGGTCTTGGTTACATTGTACAGACCCACACAGTTATCTCTCCATGGTCTGCTCACACCTTTCAGCTCTGGGATCCTGATGCAGATGTATCTGACCTTGCTTAATTTTGTGGCTGTCTTGAGTCAAGTAAGCTATTTGGTTTTAGATTCCACACTGGAAATCGCAGTGCTCTATCTTGACCAGAGCTGGTATATCTAATTCTATAAGTTAAATATAAGTCAACCACAGACTGGAAAATTAGCCCATGTAAACATAAAAATCATGTATCATAAGCATAAAAAGGGCTAGTTTTTTTCTAATGTTCTGCAACTCTTAAAATTTTGAGGACATCTGTGTAAACATCTCTTGTAGTATAGACCTCCTGTGGTTTACTGCAGTTTTGAGATAGAAATTCTTGGTAAGTTTGGCATTTCATCCAGGTTTTCATGAAGCCCTAGTTTGGTTCAGTATTTAAAAGTAATTTCAGTTTAGAATTGAAGACAGTTTGTGTTTCTTCTAGGCAAAAAAAGGTCTCCAGGTGGATGTTTGTTCATCTGCTGAAGAAGTCGATGAGGACAAAGTATGTTTATTCCTCAGATAATTTTACAGATCACTTAGGCTTACTGTTTTCTGTCATATAAATCCAGTATCTGTAAGCAGCCCATTTCCTAGTGTTTGTAAATTTATTAAACATCATGGGGTATATCTCCTTTCTATTATTTTCAGTAGTTTATCAAAGTAACGAGGTAAATTGTAATTTCCCTTTTTTAATTTGGGTTGATGGTCTGGGAAATGACTACCAAAAAATCTGCCTTCATCTGTAAGTTTTTGTTATTACATGCATTCAGGAAACATGACTTGGATATCAGTTCCTTGGTTGCTCTTGTTTTCATTCCTGTTTCTGCTGCAGAGCCATTATCAGCATAATGACTATTTGATGCATTTCTTATAAAACATTTATCTTGTTACCTTTCAAGAAGTGCATTCAAACCAACAAAGATATTATTAAAGATGCTTTTCTATTTACTATTGGTGACCTTTATATAGAATGAGCTTTGCTTTAGGACTGACAAATTGTAAGTCTGAAAAGGGCAGAGTTTATGTTGAACGCTATGCAACTGAACTGGAATAATTTGCGATACTCACTGAGCAGCCCTAGGGTAGGATCTTGCTTTTTTTCTTTTAGTATTCATTGTCTGTACTTCAAAGAAAAAGAGATCTCTTCTGAAGGTGTTTATTGTGGAATTTGGTCTGTGGCTGTTGCCCGGATTCTCAGCTCAGAGCATTGAGAATGTAATAATTCATTGAAGAATTAATAACAGGGACAGCTTAACTATTTTAAGCAATTAACATCATCTTTAATGGTATGGAATAAGTTGCTTCACTTTTCATCTTAAGGAGAAGGCAAATGTTCTCTGTTGGGACACGTGGTATTTGAGGTCCTCAAAGTCTGTGTGTGATCTGAGTATTATACATTAGCGCCTAAAATTTCTCCTGTTTCTCTTTAAGTTTGTTTTGAAAACTACTAAAATCATTGTGTTTGGGGAGAGGAGTTGTATATGAAGTTTTCTATTTTCTGCTGGAACATTCAGCTTTTTCCAGCCTTGGGAAAGATACAGGTAATATACCAAGTAGACTGTTGAATGCTTTCCTGAATGAGCCTAGGTGTACCTACGTGTGTAGGTATATATGGGCACAGAGTAGTTAGGGCTTTCTTGTAGAGCTTAGAGCTTCTGTCACACTGCTTTGGAATTAAGTGTGGGAAGCTGTATATCACTTGTTATGGTTGCTGTAGTTAAGAATCCTTTCAAGATCTGGAGCCAAACTCAGGACTTTACTTGGAGTTTGTTTATGCTGAGCAGAATTTTCTCACTCAAGGTATTTAGCAAGTCATTCAGCAGAGAAACCGCTGACTAGCCATTGCTAAAGAAAGAGAAGCTGCAGTTAGGACTGTTTCTAATTTTTACTAGAGATCATTTTAGGAGAAGCAGGCAAGTCATCAGAAGGCAATAATAGCATGCTGATCAGTGTGAACCTTCTCAGATAATGAAATAATCAGATGTCCGTCCATGCTATGGGCTATGAACAGGGCATGATCTCTTATAGTAGGCTCTGGTGCTGTTTCAGGAGTAGCTTTGCAGTATTCATTTGCAATATTCATTTCAAGACTTTTAAGGACTGCCTAATTTTTAGTGCATAGATTTTTTTTTTTTTTTTTTTTTTTTTTTTTTTTTTTAGTTTGTTTGTTTTAAGAAACAAAGGTGACTCCTTAATGCAGAAAGGACAACTTAATCTTTGTATGAACAAACATGAAATTGCACAGCATTCCTTGTTTTCTTAGGACAAGGATGAGACTGAAGCTGTCAAACAAGTACAGGTCTCAGAAGTGTATGATAGTAATGGAGTACCTGAAAGTATTAAGTCTGATGCAACTGATCAAGAGGAAGATGAGGAAAGCGAAAGTGGTCCAGTGGCAATAAGTAAGTGATTTTTATTTAGCTCATTATTCAATGCTCTCACTGTAGTTTTGACCAACTCATTTTAGAACAGGATTTGTACAAAGTGCTGCTGTGTAAAATGCTCTCTCACAGATTTTTCTAGTCAGGTCTTTTCCAGTGAAAGTTTCCTCAGTACTGTATTTACTCGTATTGTTAAACATTCTAAGGAGAAGGAACTTCTTCTTTGTAATGAGTGATCTGTAAAAACACGTTGTAACTTAAAGAATGAATCTGATTCAATGTCCTGTCTCAGCTATTCTTTAAGTTTCTCAACCTTTAACCTGAATGATGTAAAAACTACTGAAATTTTATGCAATATTTCATTTAAACTATGGTATTTTTAATATGCTTCTACTGAAGCTTGCATATTTTTAAGGTTTTTTTGTCCTGTTTTGTCATCTTCACCAGCTCATGGCTTAGTTTCCCTTATATTTATGTTCTTCACACCAACTTGTTTAGTAACTTCGCTATTTCACACCAGCACAGTGGTGGTTGTTCATAATATAGCTCATGTAGGGCATATGGATCTTTGAAAGTTAAGTCATCACTGCATCTTAATTTCAAATGTTCTGAAGTAAGAGAAATAACTGACCGTTGCTGTAAATTCCTAAAAGAGATTTGGATTTTGCAGCCTCGCTTTTATTCTGCCACGTTCTTCAGTATGTAAATCCAATGTGAAGGTGATTTTACATTGTTTGCCTTCAGGTTTATCAAAAGCAGAAACCCAAGCTCTGACTAACTATGGCAGTGGAGAGGATGAGAACGAAGATGAAGAAATAGAATTTGAGGAAGGACCAGTTGATGTGCAGACATCACTACAAGCCAGCAGTGAAACTACAACTGAAAATGAACAGGTATCACCAAAGTTGTAAATGCAGAGCAAACCTAAACCAGTGCACAGCTTTTCAGTACATAGTCCTACGTACCTCAATATTTCTTGTTACATTGTTTTCATACTAATGAAAGTAGAGGAGTGATGTAATAAAGTACAATAAAGCAATAGCTGCTACATAAAAAATGTGGCATTTGCCACCTGACTTTATTATTGGTGGAGTTGATGCCAAAATGGACAGATAGCAGATTTAAACATTAGTTTTGTCCATGTCTGTCAGAGAGAGAATACATTAAGCTGCAGTAGAAAAGGTAAGCTTTCAAGAAAGCATCATGTTTTAAACCATTAACTGGTTCTTTCTCTGTGTTTGCCAGCATCAATTTCTGATTGACCTTTCTTTTGCAGAAGCCATTGATGCTTGTATTCTAGCATGTCTTTGTCTTTCCTCTTCATCATATAGTAATTTTTTTCTAGAACAATGGTGAAATGTTATTGACTGCTATTGTATTTCACTGTTAGTTTGCTTAAAAACATTTGGATGTGTATGACCTGGTTCTGGAGACTTGTCAATTCTTTACATTTCTGTAAATTAAGATTGACTTCTGAATCTTTTAAAATTTTGGTTTACTCAACAGCTGTTAGTATTAGGCAAGGATGTAACTGGAACATTTTACTTTAAATGTTAAAGCAATAGATCTCAGTGGCACCAAAGAGTTTATCCAGAAACTGCTATAGGGAAAAGAAGATTAAACGTTCAGATAAAACACCCGTATCAGCGTTAAGAGTTCTTAAAGTGTTGTTGACTAGCTGATGAATAGAGAGTAGAACTTGCTGTCTTTGTTTCAAACTAGTGAAAAGATGAAAACATGGAGCAAGTGTACAGTGTGTTTCTAGTTAGCAAGGAAGAGTAAATTTGCCAATAAGCTGTGAAGCTGACAAGAATTTGTTCTAACTTGTTTTCACCTTCCCCAATAGAGTTCCAACCAAGAACTGAGTAAGACAAAAAGAAGTGAGACTTTGTCATCAGAACAAGAATCTGTTAATGTTAAAGGTAAGCCCCGTATGCAATAACTGAGAGATAAACACTTCTACATAAATTTGCATACTATGGTAATTATCTTGACATTCCCTGTGACACGTGTAATTAAGAGGAATATGGTCAAATTTGCAAGAATTTACTGGACTGTTTGGGTTTTTTTCTTGGAACCGTATCAGTTGTCTAGATATATGTGTTGATACAGACACAGCAAAGCTTTTAAAGAGGAAACCTAGAATAATCTTACCTAGGTAGCTGAGGTTGTGATGCTTGACGGTTGCATGAATTTCAGTTGATTGTTGCAGTCCTTGGCACACAACTGTAGCAGAGTTAATTTGCCTGTTACAGTGACTTGATGTTTAGATTTTTCTGGTACTTGCTTTTTCTGCTACTACTGTTTACTAGCAGGTGAAATCGCTTTATATTTTAAAGATTCATCTGTCAGTAATCCTGTGCTGTAACTGATGAGGAACTGAGAAATCATTTCTGTCAAAAGACAGAAACACTACCAGATGATACGAGTGTTACCACCACCTCTTTTTCTGCATTTTTCTGTTGCAAATATTGGCTTTGTTCTTGGTCTTTTTACATAGACTAAAAGCAGTATTTGAGTAGATCCTATGTTGGTGCAAGAATGTGGCAAAATGTTAAGGAATTTATTGTTCTGTATTATACTTCCTTATACCTAGAATGAATATTTTACAGTAGGTCATATAGTTCTGGAAGTTGTTTTTTGGTTTTTTTTTTTTTTTTTTTTTTAAATAAAAGCTGTATCAAGTCAGAAATTAAGCTGTATGCTGTCTTGGGATAATTGCTGATAAAAAGAACTGATGCTTTGTTTCGATCAATATCAGCTTTGTGTTGATCTGCTAATTTGAAGCTTTTGGATCATAATTTGTAAAAAAAAAAAATTATAATCTGGAATTTTTGTCTATTTTACTATACCTATTTAAAATGTAGTTTTGTGGTTTTAGGTGAACAGGATGTGGCTACAATTTTGCCTCATTACCTCAATGTCATGGAGAATACACCACCTTTAACAGTCAGTTCCCCTGAATCCTTTATAAGAGACAGTATGAAAACAGAAGAATCAAGCTCATCTTTACCAGTAAATGGAACTCAAACACTAGATGCAACGTGTGTGGGAAACAAATCTGCTGCAAGTTCTGAAAGCTCCATGGCTGGTAGCCCTGATACGGAGTCACCTGTGTTAGTGAATGAATATGTGCGTATATTTCAGTGAAGATACATCCAAGAGAAATGCGAAGCTTTTTTTTTTTATTTCAGTGTTACTTCTAGTTTTCAGAGTTGTCTTTGGTTTTTGTCTGCAAATTTGATATGAGCATTGGGGTTTTTGATGTATTTTATTGTAATAGTCTAAAATCTACTTCTGGAGTGAAAATAAAAGTAGTACTGTTCTCTTAAATGTCACGGTTTCTCTTAACAGGAAGCTGGTTCTGGAAATGTAAGCCAAAAATCTGATGAAGATGACTTTGTGAAAGTTGAAAACTTGCCCCTTAAACTCACAGTATATTCAGAGGTATTTTGCTGTTTTTTGTGGACTTTGTGGTGTTTAGCAGGTGCACTTCTAAATGTCTTAGTTATCTAGACTGCAATGAGAATTATCCAGGATTTTCAGTTTTGCTTTATCTGTTACAAAGGCAGATTTAATGAAGAAAATGGCAACGGAGGCCCAAACCAACAGTTTGTCTGATGAATTACTGGACGGAGCAGGAGCTCAAGATCAAGAATTAGTAGGTGATGCCCAAAGTTTGAAAGAACCTGGTAAGGATTTATTTTCTAAATCCTCTGTGCTTATTGGGAAAGCACGAGGGAATTGGCCTAGAATTTAACTAATCTTGTCATGACTGATTGAAGTAAGCAGTTACCGTGGTGCTGAAAGAACATCTTTTTTTGTTATCGTGCATTTGAAAATGATGTATTGATATGAAGGGATTTTGCCTTCCATGTTTCTCCTATATACTTCTGTTACATTCTGTGGCTAATAAAGTCATAAAAATTATCATATCTAATATGTAGCTTTCTGCTAGTGTAGCTAGTTCCAATTCCTCAAACAGTATAAGCTGATGAAAATACTTTTTTTTTTTAATGCAGTTGCAGTGACAGCGTAGGATTTTCCAGAATAGAGTGTGAAAAAAGGGGCATATTTTCTTCCATTTCATTCACTGCCCATGGCCATTCTATTGTCATAGATGTGCCAGCAGAAGTCTGTTATGCCAATTTGGTGAATACTGACCCATATGCCTGGTGTGGGAACAGTATGGCTAAGAATGCCATGCCCCCAAAATTTGGTAGCTAGCTACCAAGCCATTCTTCTTAATCTGTGTATGAGGATGGCTGTAACTTTTCAAGTATGCCATGGCTGAAAATGCTTGTGGGAAAAAAAAAGGTGAGGATGAAATATTTCATCAAGGTGCTTTAATGGATGCTTACAAGGAGTTGAAATGTGGTCAAGAACTGTTTGATGCCTTGTAGCTGTTAGACAATAATGAGTATACTCTTTATTTTACAGAAACATGTGGAGCTCAAAGTGCATGAGAATAACCTGAAGATACCTGCATTTATAAACTCCATGTATACAAATGCATATGGAAGATCAGCACTAATTTCCCAGAATTCTGGAAGTGTATAAAAATGTAAAATTTCCTGACACACTGCCTCTTAGGATAGGTATGCTAACTTCTGCCTGGGGCAGTTTGAACAGCTGGAACTGAATCCTCTTATCAGTTTTGCTGCACTGTTCTTTTCCTGTCTTAATTTTTTTTATTTTTTATTGTGACTTGTTCAGTAATTTTAAATTGTTCAGATGGTAGTTTTAAATAAAGTTTGGACTTGTCTGTAAATATGTCTTTCAAAACATTTTCCTCTGGCTTACAAAATGGTATGCAGTTTGTTGGAAGTTAACTGACACAAACTGTTGGCATGCTTGTAGCATTTTGTTACTCCTGTTCAGAGGAATACTGCTAATTTTCCTGGGATGAGAAACTCCTGTCCCACTTTCTCCATCTGTTACAAATACAAGGTGTAGACACAGTACAAACCTACATGTTTCCCTTATAGCCTAGAGTATAGCTGGTCTGTTTAAAAAAAAAAAGTTCCTGTTTATGGCCTCTGGAATTAATTTCTATCAGAACATTTATCTGAGGTGAAGTAAATACCCTTGGTTTGTAGTTAACTGCAGAAACCACCTGTGTTATTCTGCATTTTCTGTTTTGCACTTTTAATCTGCAAAGGGAGAAACTTCTGAAAATGTTAGTATACTTCTACAGGTAGCACTTAAAATTGCTGCAACTGAAAGCCTGTAGAACCTGTTCCTAAAGGATTTGACTTTGTAAGGAGTTCTCTTGTAGAAAGGAAGAAATCTAGGAAATTAAAGTTAATGTTGAGTCAGCACCCAATGAAATCTTATGACAAAGGGAGAATTAGGATTATAGAAAAGTAGATTGGAAAACTTAATTTTCTTCACTTTGAGAGTTGTTAATAACAGCCAGTCATAAAATTGAGCTAGAATAGCTTAGTGTATCTGCTGCATTAAATAAAAGGCTTTTGAAGCAGCTAAGAAGCAACGGTCATCTTTAGTTTGGGATTGTCTTCCTTTCAAGGTTTAGTGTAACAATATTGCTACATGCTGTGGGAGACAGTCTAGTGACAGTGAAGCTTAAATATGCCTGAAGTTTTAATAAAATGAGAGAATGATTCTTCTGTGACTTCTTTAGTTTGTTTTGAGCGTCTCCAGGTCTTATACATGAATTTTGAAAAGGCAGATTACAATCACATGCCTCTCATCTCCAAAGACAAAAATATATCGAATGTTTGAAGACAGTTTAGGTACTGAGCAGGCTTTAAACTCACAGTGATACTGTATGGAGAAAAAACTTCACAACTTTGATTGCAGAGCAAAATACATTGCAACAGCAGCAAACCTATGAAAGTGAAACAAAATTCAAGTTTTTAATCACTAACTTAGCTCAAGAATTATTCACTAGTCCTAGAAAGACATTTTCATAAAGTAGAATATTTGTGCATATGAGAAATATAGTTTATATGATAAATGGTTGAACACTTAAGCTCAAGAAATAGCATGAGCTCACACCATTCATAAATTCTTTCCCTGGAACTGTAAGGTGATCAGTGCACTGAAATGGTATTTCTTTGGTCATACTTTCTCTCTACCCTTTCTTCACAGAACAGTAGAGTGGCAGGGACCGCTGGAGGTCATCTTGTCCAGCACAGCTATCAAGAGCTGATTGCCCAGGAGGCTTTGGAATATCTCCAAAGTGGAAGACTCTACAACCTCTGTGGTCAACCTGTGTCAGTTCTTGGTCACTCTATCAGTAAAAAAAAGTACTTCCTAACACTGAGTGAACCTCCTATGTTTCAGGTTGTGCCCCTCTAGTCTACTTCCATTATCCATTGCTCAAGTAGAATTGCTGAAGAAATTAAGCTCTCTGGATTATGAAGCCAGTCATTTTACTTGTACATAATCCAGTTCAAGTGGAATGTGTTTTTCCAGATCTTGCTTGAAAAGATTACAGGAGCATGGGTGAATGAGAAGCAGATCCTTCTGCTTCCTTACAAATCTGGACCAAAATTAATGCTCTGTTTTACTGTCCTGTACTGTCCACAGTTCTTCACTACAAAGACAGTTCTGTGGAGCAACGAGTACAAAGAATTCAGGTAATTATTTTTGAGATTAAAGAGGCCAGAGCTGGTTCTCTTCTATAGCTAACACAATTTATAACTGGTCTTCCCTTAGAGGGTGGTTGCTGTATAACACCAGTCTGTTACTGTTGTATAGTGAATAACCTACAAAACAATGGAACAGACTGGTATGGAGAGAAAACAAATAATTTTGGACTTTGACTCATTTTCAGTACTGGAGGTATTGGCTGCTTCTGGGAGGAAGGTGAAATAGTTTCTTACAATAGATTGCAACATGGCTTTAGGAACTTGATTTTAATCAGACACCCTTGTATCTTGAGATGATTCATGCTCCAAAACTAATTAATTACAGCATTCACAAAGTCTAAGCATTAAGACAACAGAAAAACCATAGTAACTTTGGGTTGCTTTTGCTGCATTGCTGATATTTTGAACTGCAGTTACCTACTACAGTATTACTATCTTGCATAACAGCAAGGTCAGACAAAACCCTTCAGTGGTAAACTTTGAAGAACATAAGTTCAACTATTAAACCGTCTCATTTCAAAGGAGAAGCCTTTACCCATTCTATACAAGTTTGCATATTCATACAGTAGTATTTATTCAAAGACAGACTGGAACATTTCTTGTCCTACTTTAATATAAGCTGCTCTTTCTTCATTTGTCATGAGAGACACAAGCTCTGGATTTTCACTAACTTCACTGTATGAACGAGGCTGACCAGCTACCATTAAAACAGGACCTTGTGTTTCCTGTTCCTCCTCTTGCTCAAAGTTACCACCTGCTTCTTTCATTCCTG
>NW_010394839.1:18613-29978 GCF_000710305.1 Buceros rhinoceros silvestris
TCCTGCTCTTCTTGAGTGCTTGTCATCTTCTTCAGACTCGCTAGCATCACTGCCTGGTTCAGGTAGCTTGCTTTTGACAACAGGAGCCTGCTGTGTGCTAGATGATGACTTGGATTCATGGGTCAGAAGAGTCTTGATGATTTCATTTTCAGTGACGGTTTCTTTAACACTTCCTTCAGAAGCGTTTACTCCTAATACACAATACTGAGTGTTAGAGGTTTCAAGAGTTTACAGTTACCACAGGCATCCTACACAAATGATTTTTTTCTACTCTGGACCTTTTTTACCCACACTTTAGAATTCTCTTGAAAGTGCAGGCATTTCCAAGAGCTTTCCACTTTAAAGATTACCACTAATGTTACAGCATGGTTAGAACCAAAAATTTCAGGACCTAGCACCTGACCTCTGGCTTTAGGAAAGCTGCCTAGATCAGTCTAAAGACTAGTTTTTAGAAACTAAGACCTGAGAGAGTAATGCTTCAGGTCTGCGCTGGTGGCTATATTGTAATCCAATCCAAGCTCACTACACTTTCAATAGGAAAGCTAAATTTAAATGGAGTAAGGCTGCTGAAATGAAGTATTTGCTCAAGCTTACCAATGCTGCTGCTGTTGGCTGTTATTTTTCCTTCCAAGGTGCTCTGTGACATCCAGATAGGTTGTTCTTTAGTTGCCTTTTCTCTTGTTTTCTTCTTGGGCTCAGAGTCTTGGACATCAATAACCACATTTTGTGTATACATATTGCCAAAGAAGGAACCTGTGTTGGCCCATTTTTCAGGTCGGCTGCAGGATTCCAGCACAATTGAACCCACTTTCTGGTCAAAGCTGAAATGTCACCCATTTTGGAGAGGTTAAATTCATGCAAGAACCCCCTGAGTTCCCATTCAAAAAAAGATGAAAAAAGCACGTTTTGTTAGCAGACTAACTTAAACAAGTGCTCTATATTAAAACAATTTTCATTCCCTGTTACCTCATCTCAGAGGCAAGTTTTTGCATGGTCCCTTCCGTAATGCATCTCTGGATGAAGCACACTGATAGAGAAACGTTACTTTCTCACAGAAAGGGCTGTGAATGTTAGCTCAAGGAGAAGTCTGGAAAATTAATTACTTAAAGGTAGCAAAAAACCCCTAGAAATGCATAATAATAATTTAGAATGCCTTAGCTATTACAGGCTTCTTTGTACTTACTGAACAAAGAACAGAGTAGAAAGCAGGCTGCAAGTTCAGTATTTCAAAAATTTTACAACTGGAAAGTTGATGGGGGAGTTGTATTGATCAGAAGTATATACCTTTCTGATAATTCTGCTATTTCTGTTGGCTGAGGCTCCAGCAAGTCATACGGCAGAACTGTATCTTCAGTCTCACGCAGCAGCACAAAGATCGGTTCAATCTCCTCGTTGAATTTCGCTAGCAAGGTTCGAGCATCACGCTTGGGAAGTGCTGAGGAATCTTCTTCCACTTCAGTGTTGCAGTAAGTGCAGCGGAAAGTCTCTGCAACATTATCCAAGTTGGAGATTCTTGTGTCCGTAGGAAGCAAAAGATCAGCAGGACCTTATTAAGAAACCCTGTCTGGACAATGACCAAAATGTTCTGACTTTATCCATTTGTTCACAGTAACTAGGGGAACCTGAGCTGTAAAGGCAAACCTTTTTTCTTTTTTGTGGAGGACTGCTATTCAAGAGAGAAACACACTTGCTATGCAAGAGAGAAACGTCTATATTGGGGGAGAATGTTAAGTTGGCTAGACATGGAGTATCATCAGATAGTAAGGTTTATTTTTTTCTTCTCTGATCTCATCTTTTTTTCTTAGTTGATAATGTAAGAAAAGACGATTTTTACAATCATAAATAGCATCTGGTTTTAGTTGTTCAGAGTCCTAAAGTTCAAAAAGACTCATTTAGAGTCAAAGCATATGCTAAAAAAAATTATGTCTTAAAAATTAAGGCGTATTCTATTAAAATGTATCACCAGCCTTGATGTTTGCATTTCAGTGAGTTGACAATGTTCCCTCCATTTAGAACAAAGGGGTGGTTTTGCTAACTGCCCGTACATTAATTTCACCTTTGACATTTCAAGTTGGTCATTTAAAGCTCATCCTCCCTGGCTCTGGCAACCCTTTCCAGATACCACGACCCAAATGTTAACAGAGTAGCCGTGCTTAGAGTAACGTATTGCGATATGATGCCATTTTAACTCATTTTGAAAGAGTGGTCGATTGAGTAATTTTTATTTTAGAGAAGAGAAACACACCAGTTCCGATGCCACTTATGCTGTGGATGTGTCATGTTGCCCCGCGAGGAGTCTGAAGGTCCCTGTTTTCCTGTAGAGGAGCGACAGAACACCTCTCTCCTCTACTGCCGAGCTGCTAAATAGGCTTAGTACAGTGGGTGGCTGCAAACAGTTCTATCCATCTTGTCCAACTCTTCCATCAAAGGAACTGATCAAACACATTAACTAACAGATTCCAGAATAAAGTGAATACTGTATTCTCATTTCCATATGAGGAAGTGGGACTCACAGGACTCGGATGAGTAATCTTAAACTAGGTTAAGCGTCCTGTTCATAGCAAAGCTGAGGCCTGAAATCTGATTCCCAACCCCAAGTTGTATATTCAAGGTTATTTTTTCCCTTGCTTGGCCTGTTCTATCAAGATAGCTTTTCTCTTACCCTCATCTCCCAGCTTCTCCTGTCCCAGGCCCTCATCCACCAGCAAAAAAGAAGTATATCCTAACAAACATGCTTTTATTGCAAAGTTTGCACAGGAGCCAATTTTGTGCTGTCAGAGTTGTTCAAGAGCAAATAAGCGCTGTAAGCAACATACCTGTAAATACATCAAAGAGCTGATTGACTTCCAGGTCTGTGTAAGTGCTGGAGCAAGATGGACATTTAAAAGAGGATCTGGTAGTTGAATCCCGCTCATCCGCTTCTATTTTCCGGCGTACATGGTCCAGTTTGTATTTCACCACATCCACCAGCACCTTGTAATTGATGTAATAGTAATTGTGCCTCGTGCTCTTCCCGTCAGGCCCCGTTTCAACTCGCATGCGCAGCTTCACAAACTTGTCTGCCTTGAGCGTGTTGAGGATAGTACGCAGTTGTTTACGTTCATACTTGAGCAACTGTAACAAGTCGTCCTCTTTTACGCAGTGGTAGTGGATCAGTATATCGAGGGCCAGGGAGTGCTCCACTCCATAGAAACCACGCACTATGTATTTGGCCAGGCGCTTCAGGGCTGCCGGGACCTCAGTGATAACATTTTGCTCTTCCATCAGGAGCTGAAACACTGTCAGAAGTGCTGTACAACAAACAGAAGGGAGGTGAGATGTTAGTGAAGGTATAAAGCAGGTCATTTGCTGCACTGCACTTCTGCAAGAGTTTTCACTGATAGTCCGATGTAAAATCCTTAACTGGCACCTGGGGAGGGGAAGGAGTCAATAGATATCAAAGGTTACTTCATCTTGGAGGTACGGTGATTACAGCTGAAATATTCATGTCCTCCTGTGTAAGAAAACTCACAGAAGGCATTTAGGAAAGTGGAAAGTTCATAATAATTCTCTTTACAGAAGATAGCACAGGTAACTTGCATGTCTAGGTCCGCCTGAAGTACCTGCTTTCATTCACAGCCAGCCAGGTAGGATCTGAAATGAACACTATATGCCTTCAAAAGTAAAGCTCAAGACACGAGCTGGACAGGAAGTCTTTAGCTTAGTACATAACAATACGTGCCCTCACTCAGTATGGGGTGTTTGGGTTTGTGCCTGCTTGTTCCACCATACTACATCACCAGGGAACAGTTGTAGTAAAACATTTTTTTTCTCCTTAGTACTCTTCTCCCCTATAGAAGTAGGGCTCCCAGCAATCGCCAGTTACCAATTATCTAGAAAGTAACTAATTTTAATCAGTCCAACTGTCCTAACTGTTTCTTATTTGTAAGGAGTGGAGGGATAAGAAAAAAAAATGTGGTATCTTTCAATAAAGCCACATCCCGATTGCCTTCTTTGAGGCATGTTAAAATCCTGCCATAGCATTTGATACAGCAGCCTCTAGCCAGTTTGCACTGCAGAGCACTGTGCAGTGTGCAGCCACGTAGTGCTGGTGCAGACCCTGGATCAGAAGGTGGGCAAGCAGTAGGACGGCGTGATACATTGCCAGCACTGGCACCCACTGCTGAGGGGCACTTTGCTCAAGACCTGGTAATTGCATGTAACTTCATAAAGTTTCTAGGTGACCTTCATCAGACATCCTATTAAACAAACAAAACCTATTTGCAGTAGCCTGGTAGTTGAGCCATAATTAAACGCGCATCTCACAGGGGAAGCACTACCTTTTCGATAACCTAAACCAATGTAAGCCTGCTAGTGTGAGGCTGGGAACCCTGAAGCCAGTAGCATCACACTGACCTAAATTTCCCATGGGAAGAGTGGGGGAACACTGGAATAAGTTGCCCAGGGAGGAGGTTGAGTCTCTAGAATTTAGCTGGAAAAGAACCTGAGCAGCCTGACGTTGAGGTTAGTTGTGCCATGAGCAAGGGTTAACCAGATGGCCTCCAGAGGTCCTGTTTAACCTAGTTTATTCTATTCCAACAGTTACATTTTGAGAGTTGGCGTCTCCTTACTTTGACTGTAGAAGATCATTTCTATGCTTCTTCACAAAAACCCTGAGGAAGGAACTTTTTTCCCCCATTATTATTAGTTTTACTCTTTCACTTCTCTTTTGTCCTCATCCTCAAAAAGTGCATCTGACTGTCACATGTTGGCAGGGCAGTAGCTCATCGCGTGGCTAGACAATACTACTTCCACAGGCAGGAAAGCTCAGGACCTTGTGCTTGTACTCAATCAAGTCTCCAAGAAGCTAAATCCTGCTCTTGCTGCAAGTCAAGCCCTAGCAAGCATATGACACAGCATCTGTGTACATGCATGCAGATGTGTCTGTGGTGGGACAGGAACAGAGTCTAGTGAAGAGTCAGGACCTCCATCTGCTGAAAAAAGAATAGAAGTGTAATGAAATCTTTTAGACTGCAGTCCCATCTCCACCTCTTTCCTTGAAGAATGAGCTACCTCAAGCTGCCAGTGCACTTTCTGCCATACGCACACCTACTGGATAAGTTAGTGAGCAGCACCATCGCTGTCCTTGAGCCACTTGACCATGTTCATCTCACAGCTACACTCAGCAGACCACTTTCCTTTCCTCATCCCCAGCAAGGGCTCTTTGCTCTTAGAGCCGAGTAGGCTTTCCTTTGAAGTCAGGGTGAGGAGATGATCCATACGTTGAGAATAGCCAAGAAGCTTCAGACAGCAGAGAAGCTACCAGTGTTCAGGACAGCTTGAATTTACTGCTCCTGACCCAGGACAATGGGCTGGATTCTCAGATCTCCTCTCCTGTGTTTTAGCCCCAGGGGCACTTAAGCATAAACCACAAGATTTTTGGAGCGCAGCAGACAAACATCAGACTTGTTACATGGAAAAGTGTGCTAACTTACGCTAAAGACTTCTCTCTTTTCCTATTCCTGGCCTCACAAATTTGGAAGTTCTTTCTGTGCAGTGGCTTGTACACAACAGGAAGGAAGGACAGACAGTGTCCTCAAGCCAGCCCCAGCTCCCGAGATCAGGAGCATGACTTTGGGTCTCCTCAGGCTCTGGGGAGCACTAAGCCTTATCCTACACTGTGGGCAAACCCTTGACAAGCCCTCAGAACAGGGGCACTGTGGCCTCCAGCACAGCCCCAAAGGAAAGCAGCCATGATGGTATTTCTGTAACCCAGTCTAGCCCCATGGAGGAGCACTAAGCACAGCCCCAGCACCTGTATCAGATACAGTGCCTTTAGTCTGGGCCATCATTTCAGAAAAGGCAGGGGAGTAGTTTTCTATGAATGCCAGTTGGATTGTGGCACTATTAAAAAAAAGATCAAACCCAGTTCTGCATCTAGTCCTTGGCTAACAGGGGCAGAACTCTAATGCTTAATGTATTAGGAGAAGTTCTCACGACTGATTTTGCTTACCTTAAGTCAAATACAGAATGAAATAACTTCATAAGGAGTGTGATAAGTAGAGCATATAATTAAGGAAGAAGGAGGACCTGAACTGTAAGCTTGAGGTTTGCTGACCTATCAATTCTCTGAACAACTCCTTATTCCAGACTTGCATGACGTACTTGCATTTCTAAAGCGAGCAGTATTCTGAAGTGCTAGGAAGTCTGGGCCCGCTGAAGTGCTTCTGAGCACTTTGATGTTAAAAGCTCTTCAGGTCCTAAGAAAGGAAAAGGGAAAGAAAAGAAAACCCCACCCACACAACAGAGCAACCCCATCCATAAACATACAGTCTAAATATCATTAATATATCCAGGGATATGAGTGAAAAGCTTTCTTCAAGAAAAAAGTACATAGAATCCTCTGTACATTTGCAGTGGCAATTTAGACACGCAAGCCTTTGCTTCAATGTAAAATGAAATGGCTTCTTTTACAGAAACGGCTGGATTCACCCTGAATAAAGCGCATTCGTGGGGAAACACACACTCCTTGAGAAGTGTTCCTTTAAGCCTCAAAAGAACCAAAATGGTATGTATTTTATAGCAAAAACTACATAAAATCAAAACGGGGGGTGGGGTGGGAAGCGTTATCTACAGCCATTAGTATATTTGAAGTTGTATTTCTTCAGTCCACTTTGAAAAACTTCTCCATCTTACAATCACCAAATCTGAAGTCTCGCAATACAGGAAAACTGCTGGTTTTTAAAAGCTACTGGGCAGTTTTCAATTCACAGGCAGCAGTTCTCCTTCAAGAGGAGCTTGAGACTACCCTTACCAAGGAAAGGAGGAGGAAGAGGAGCAGCTCCCCACGGAGAGAGACAGGGCCTTAGACAGGAGCCTGCTCTGTAGCCGAGTTACAGCCTGCACTACGGGGAGACAGGTATTTTGCTACTGATGTGGATCTTTCCCTTTTTTCCAGCTGGTAGCATGCATGAACAAGGTATCTTACCAGTCAGTCTAGCTTCCACCTTTAGCTGCCTTTAAAGTTCTTATTTTTATGAAGGTAGGAGCTGCCTTATTACATTGATTACTTTTAAGATTATTCAGTAACTTGAAGCCTGAGAGGCCCTTCTGCTCATAGTTAATATGGAGCCATTATAACCTTCATCATTGTCATCACAGCTTGGAGAACTGTGCCTCGATAACCTTCGTCAAGGAGAGAGAAATGCAGTGCCTTGTTTTCCCATTAGCAGGAACTATCTTAAGGATCCTCTTTTTTGCTTTGGGACACCTACGCAGAGTTGTTTATTGTGCTAGCAGGCAGCTCCCAAAAGCAGAATTTTAAGTTAACAGGCACGGCATAAAGCAAGTTCTGCGAGGTTTCTCTGAAGCCAGTTGTTTAATTAACGTTTTACTTAAGCTGCCCGAGAAGGCAAACTGCCCATCTCACACTTCAAAAGGCGTTAAACCAGAAAGATTTATTAAAGCAGTCTTTTGCCAGACTTTATGCAACCACATCGTTTGCCAAATAAGTTAAAAATCTTATCGTTACCTCTTGTACAGGCAGAAAACTTCAGGCTGATTCTATAGAACTGCTCCTTTCCTAAGAGCTCCGAGTAACTGCAAAACCAGCTTAAGTATTTCTCAGCCTTTTCCCAGACCTGTCTGTGATGAGCCCTGATTATCACCCATCTGGAGCACAAGAGTCCCCCGATCACATGTCCTTAGCAAGTGAGTTGAATCACAGTAAAGCTGTAAATCCTATTGCTCAACGAAACCCACCTGCAACAGGCAAGGACGGAAAACCTAACTGACTGCAGTCTTTGATTAGTGTTTCTATTAGCATGACTTTTCTTTAGAAGTAACATAATAACCCTTTTTTTTGTTGTTGCAAACCAAATCTTTAGTATAGGTAATTTATGTAATTTGCATTTAGCTCTCATAACTAAACAAACCTGGAAACTTGAATATCTTGCAAGAAAAAGGCTGAAATTTGTATGTTCATTAGTTTTTGCATTTTTACTGGTTATCTTTTTAGGTGTTTTATGTCTTCAGAAGGATGCTATTGCTTCCTTTCATGGGTTAGGCATCTGTGTTTAAAACCAACATTGAAATAAGGATGACAGACTGTACAGTCCAGGGTTAAAATCCTGAATTTTATTAGGGTCGCAATCATCATATCCTGTCTCAAATCTTTCGTATGTTTTTTATATATGCACAGTGCAGGCTGGTGTTTTGCAGCGCTGTGCCCTAGGTCTTCTTGGTACATGTTGCAGCATGTATTGTACTTTTGTCACTGCTGTGTGTTGCTGGAACTCTGACTCTGCAACTTACCTGGCATATGGGGGCCATGCAGAGCCCTAAAGGTGCAGGCTCTTGTCTGCCCAGGACTGGTTTTGGGACTGGCGTCTGTAAATGTCTCTACAAAAGGTCGTGCCTCTGAGAAACAGTCAACACCAGAAATGAAACCTCATCTTTTAGTAGCTGTAGCAAGAATTTAGATTTGAAAATACTTCAGAGGTCTGCGAACTGCAGTTTAGAAGCTGCAGGAACAGGTGACTATAAAAAAATTCCTGAGATTAGCTCTGCTCTTGATTGCAATTCTTAGCAGCAGGGATCAGTTTCATGCCTTACGCTAGGAAAAACCCTTCTACTACTGCTTTTTTTGTTCCATTAAATAAGAAACTATTTGGTGGATACTCACAGCTGAGAAGCATATTTGGCACAAACCTTCAGCTGCAAATTTAAAATGTTCACACGTGAAGTTAAGCAGATAAACCTCATTCTAGCGGTTCTTGAGCAGGCTCCTTTGTTGTCACGTTACACTAGAAAATGCAAAGGAGCAAGTTTACTTGCTGGTACCTGTTGGGTTTAGTCTGTGGGAAACGTTTACAACGAATAATACTCACGTTTTTCTTCACCGAGTGTTTTGAACAGGGACAGTGTAACCTCAGTGCTGTTATTCACGTGACAGCCCTAAGCCTGTGCATGGAGGTGTGGAAGCGGATCACGAGGAAACACAAAACATCTTTCTTAATTATGGAGAGTGATGGACTGGCTGGTAACACCTCTTTCAGAAAGAGGAAGCACAATCACCTTTGCAAGCTGCAGCTCAGACTGCTGAGGTGGTTCGGCAAGAACAGTTAATCCCCGTGGAGCAGAGGTAAGCCGCCATACAGCGCAGGTGCAGCTCAGCCAGGTGTCTGCCTGTTGGGTGGCTGGGAGGCAATTCGGTACTGGCTCATGCTGTGCGGCCTTTGTCCTACAGGCTCAGAGTGGGAGTCACAAGCCAAATAAAAGCCCCAAAGCCCAGTGCGGTTTGAGCAGGTTCACCTGTCTGCAGGTAACCCTGGCACCAAGGGCCGTGGGAAGCTGGGTTTGTGCCAGTCTGTTGCTGTGATGTTGTGTAATAGAGACGTTACTGAAAGCAGGAGCTGGAAACGGGGATAGGCAAAGTCGCCTGACTTTGTTTCAAACGCCATCGGGTGGCTGGAATGTTTATCTCGCATGGTATGGGCATGCACTGCACTCACAGGCTACCTGAAGAGAAGGAGGTGGATAATCAGCCGAGCAGTCTCAGGCGGCAGAAATAAACATGGAGTCTGATGAGGGGTTGAAGGAGAAAATTAGTGTGTTGCTTTGGGAAGCAAAGCTATAATCAAGATCCTCACAGACGACATACAGCATGTTTTACCTGTTGGCAGAGCGCAGGTTGGTGTAGAGGGCCTGGTGGGAGGCTATGATGTGCACCTTAGGGAAATGGGAGCTACTAAAAGTTGCTTTATTGTCCTCTCCAGGCTGAACAGCTGCTGTTCCGCCTTTACCTGGACCAGCCCATTGAAGCTATGTTCTGCTGTATCTTACATTCTCCATATCCACTGATCCCCACCCCTTGGGTTAAAAAACCCCAAAATAAAGAAAATCTCTAGCTGTCTAGTTTTTACATTCAAGCACTGCAAAACAGGAAAACACCAGGATTACAGTAAGTGCCCATATGCCACCTGCTGCCCTGGACACACAGGGCTCATGAGCATAGAAGCACATCTGCCCTCTTTCCCCCCTCGCTGTCCCTTTCACAAAGGCTCTCCCTCAGCCCATGTGCAGGATGTTAACATGCAGCTCTCAGTCTGTGGCCCAGCGCCTTGCTCATGTTGTGAACCATGCAAACCTTGCATCGCCATGATTCATCTTCTCATCAGCTTTCCTATGGCGCTCTCCCTGTATTACTCAATTCCACAATCCTTGAAGGCACGCCAGTATCAAACTAAATCAACTTTGTCTGAGGGCTTCAGGCCTCTTTTTTGGATTAGTTTACGTGGTAATCTTCCTGATGTCTAGAGAGATAGAGCACACCGTGCCTGTGTACCCAGGGAGCTCTGAGGTACAGAAGTTGACACCAAGATAGCTGGGTAATTTTGAGACCCTGAATGTTTTACAGCTCTCTATGTGATTGCAGCATAGCTCCCTCTGTCTCAACTGCCACTGCGACTGGTAATTCCAAAATACAACCCTGGTATCACAGACTGGGTACTGGTCAAGCAACACAACCTTGCACGTGCAGCACCTGGCAGAAATGGGGTGAGCATTCAGCTGTCCCAGCAGGTATGTAGACCCGCCTGGTCTGTAACACCATCCTTTATCTTGCAAGGCATCATCTTTATTTACTGTCTCGAAAGCTGGAACATGGCGGGTGGCTTTCTCCTTTATTATGCCATCCCCATTCATCACAAGAATGCAGTCTGTCCTGTGCAGCGAGTGAAACAAGGTAGCTCTGTGAAGGCATTTCGGGATCATACAGAGACTGTATCTCATCAAAAAGGAGGGGGAATGAGTGGCTGCTACACTTGTTGGATTCTGGATGCTTCACAGCTTTACTATACTTTTAATGTAACTTATTTCGCTTTTAAATCTAAAGAATGGCTGCTTGGGATAATATGTATTTTTAATGATGTCAATATTCTTGTCTTAGAATCAGTTTAGATCTACTGTCTCTCAGCATAATGTGAAGAAATGTGGTAACAGCAGTTACTAACTACACAAGGGGTGTGGAGGGGAGGGGGAGAGGCACAGTGTGACTGGGGCTTCCAGTGGCAGCAAAGGAATGTTTAGTTTAGGGAGTAATGGGGTCAGTAGAGGAGTATACTGCAGTGACTAGATCTTCATAGCCTGCTACTCTCTGCTGTCTTCATGTTGTTTTACTTCTCTTTCCTCTGACATCTCCTGATGCTCTGGCTTCTGCTTCTCTCTTTTCCTCTTTCCCACTCTCTATCCAGTTGCCTCTGCTTCTCTCCCCACCCCCTCCCCCCCTCCCCACACCCATGCAGAAGGCATACCTTCTGCATCTGGACATGGCTATCTTAAGAGAACTGTTTCAGCTCTCAAGGATGGTGCACGTACACCTCTTGCA
>NW_010394839.1:30079-50338 GCF_000710305.1 Buceros rhinoceros silvestris
TGCAGATGTAGCATTTCGGGAACTCATGATGCAAATTGTACGTACTCAAAGGTTTAAATACTGGTGTAATTCAGATGGTGGGTGTAGCCTGAGAAAAGTCGATGGCTCAGCCAAACACCTCCAGGTACCTGAATTAAAGATGACAGTTCAGCACTTTGCCACAACTCAACGCCTGTGATGGTTTTTTTTACTACACACAAAAAGGGTTTTTTTTTCTTGTTTAGTTTTCTTAACAAGATGACCCATTTTCACTGAATTATAAAGACAGAAAAAGTCTAGGGATTAATTCTTTCCTACTTGGGGTATCTGCCTAATAGAGGAAGCTTAGCATGATTAAAAGAAAGAAAGACAAAACTAATAGAGGAAAACCTTAAGCAAGCCTTATGACTGGAGTTACCTCAGATACAGAGTTATCTGTATCTGATACTGAGACAGCCTCGCTACTGGGATTCTTCCACTGCTGACACATCACCCTTGAGCTACAAGAACAAATTTTGCAAAACAAATTGGACTGAGAGAGATTGTCCCATATACAGCTAATATAATTCAGAGCTGATTCACTGCAGATCAGAAAATGTCCTGCGTACAGTGCTTCTCAGCAGGTAAACAGACCGAGTCCTTTAATTACTGTCCTCCCTTCTAAGTTAACAGACTGGGGGAGCAGACTCAGCTACGAAAAACCCGTGAAATTTTTGATACTACAAGTTATGATGTTCTGAAAAACCTGGTAGACAAGCTCAGAGGGAACAACTGCATGGTCTGCTTGCTTCTTGATCACAGTGTCTGGCCATCGGTACGTTGTGTTTCTGGACTCTTTTAATAGTCAAAGGCAGCTTCTTGTAAAATTCTTAAATGTCTGGAGTTTTCTTCCCAAGGCGGATCATGGTTTCTGCCACTGCTTTGACTGAGCATTACTCTTTCTGGCTCGTTTTGCTCTTCTGGTGCAAAGGATGAGAGGTTTTGCTGCCTGCAGAGCTTGGGTGTGCCTTTCTCACCAATGCTTCTGGTTCTCTAAAAGCAGAAGAGAGTCCATATGATGATCCGTGGCATAAGCAGGTCATTTTCCTGCTGTTGCTACTACGATGAAATCCAAGTTTTTGAGCTTCTTGTTCGCATTTCTTTCTTCCTCCTTCCACCCGTATCCCAAAGGGCTGGCTGTGTGAATGTGGGACGCGTGTTTGGGCTGGGAGGGAGGATGTTGTTGTTAGTCGCGGTGCCTGCCTAAAGCTGTCAGCTGCTCCCTGTCAGTCCACTCTCAGTCGTGCCTGCTCGAGTCTTCTGCTGACCCACGCTGCTTTCCTCACAGATACTTCCCAGGACATCTGTGGGCACTGCTCCGGAGTTTTGCCTCTAAGCAAAGACTTAACTTGTAACTGACTCTACTGCAAACTCACTCGCCTGTGTGTCCCAGAACTACTGCTTGATTTTGATAGAATCAAATTCCTTGCCCGGATTCTCCTGTCCTCACTAGCTGCCAACATTTTGCCTTTCGACATGGGAGGTGCCATTCTTTCTCCCTCTGAAATGGCATGAGGCACCTTAAATTGCATGGGTTTCGGAAATTGTAGAGGTGCAAAATTTTCTTGGCAAACTGACATTTTTGGAGTTTAAACGCCAGTGCCCAAACAAATGCTCTGTCTTTCTCGTAATGACTTTCTTAATCCAGTTTATCCAGAACTTGATTAACTCTTTGTATTTGCGTTATCTGTAAAAATCTGCTAGAAGCTAAGGCTGTCCTTCACAGAACTAGACTATGCAGTAATAATGAAGTATGCTTGTCACGTTGCTTACATACACTATTTTTGCAACTATTTGACGATTTTTCACAATAGAACTCGGAAAGCTGTGTAAATCTCATAAACTTAGAAAATACGTACGGTTGCTTACTTGAGCTGGGGAAGAAAACAAACCTAAAAAAAAAAAAAGAATCAGAGTCCCCTCTCAGTGTTTGTGAGGTACCTCAGCAATGTGTCCAGCAAATGAATATGAAGAAACACCCCCTCTGTTTAAAGAAAAGAAAAAAGCTGAATTAAATCCCAAAGTTGGAAGTATTGTATACATCTCTTCAGTGAAATGGACTTAGGTTCCGTAACAGTGCCCTGGGCAGCGGCAGCAGGCAGGAAGCAGTACACTGATGTCTCTGCCTGTACCAAGAGCAAAGTAAACTTCTTGTGGGGCTTGAGAAAAACCTTCAGAACAAGTGCTTTCACTGGGCAATTAATCATCACATTCATCGCTTTTTCTCTATGAAGCAGACACAGTAGGACAGAATTGTTGGGTTTTGGGGTTTTTTAAATAGCTTTGTTTACTTTAGTCAATCGCAGGCACAGGCATTCAGGCCCCGGGCACACCTCCACGGGATTTAGCTGTAACCCGATTTCCAGTGTGGAAATGTGGATTGTCTTGCACAAGGGACATACCAAAAGCTCATTAGTTAATGACTGTAAGCTTTCTACACTGCCTTGTCCCACTTTAGCTTATGTGGAGCAGGACTAATTAAGCAAGTAAACTTACTTATTTTTAAATGAGAAAGCAATTTGATTATGGCTGTTAGGCAACTAATTCCAAATAAATCTGACCAAACCCCACCAGATTAATGCGCAAACTCAGAAGTATATGATGTGCTCTTCACAGTATGGAGTGTATCATCTGAACTTGCTTCAACCATTTTATATTAATCAAATGTCCCAGAAGCTGCATTTCACACTGTACATGCATTTCCCCCCCCCCCATCTAAATCATGCTGCTGTGTTGATTTTGGCTTTCATAGGTTCAAGATGCATGATTGAGATTAAAAATGGATGCTGGTAGTGCAGTCATGCTAACATGCTTCTGCTTGCATATTTGGGTTTAAAAAAATTAGATGAACAAGATGACTAGCCCTTTTCTCTAACGTTAGTTTAAATAGTGGGATGCCAGTTCCTGTGCGCTCTCAATCTGTCAGTGCTTTATACCTCTTTGGATTGCTTCCTGCTGTGCTACTACGGGCACTGTTCTAAGGCCGAGAATATCAGTGCTTAATTTTTCTTCAACCAGGAGCCATGTTACTTTATCAGCTGCTAAAGTTATTTAGCAATAGTGTTCCTTTTGCCCAGAGTTCCTTTTGCTCTTCCAGAGCTGATGGATGTAGAGCCTCTACTAAGAATAGTTTGCTGTAAGCTGGTAACCTAGTTACTGAAACAAGGGATGATTAAAGGTTAGCTTTTAATCATCGAACACCAGCTTGAAAGGGACCTCTAGGATCATCTGACCCAACCTTTCTTCAGAAAAGCATGGTCCAGACAAGATAGCCCAGCAGACTGTCAGCTGCATCTTAGCAGTGTCCCGTCTTGGGGAATCCACCACTTCCCTGGGCAGACTATTCCAATGGCTGATTGCTCTCACTGTGAAAAATTTTCCTTGAGTCCAATCGGAATCTCCCCAGGAGCAACTTGTACCAAAGGTCTTTTCCCAACCAAATGACTCTATGATTCCATTACCCTTTGTCTTTTCTATGTGACTCCTTGTATAACGGGGAGCATCCATCTTCTTTGTAACCACCCTTTAAACACTGAAACACGGTGAAAAGGTCTCCTCTAAGTCCTCTTTTCTCAGGGCTGAACAAATCCAGTTCTCTCAGCCTTTCCCCAGACAGCAGGCTTCCCAGCCCTTTGATCACTGTGGCCTTTCTCTGGACCCTCTCCAGCCTGTCCAGGTCTCTCTTACATAGCAGGGACTGAAAACTGAACATGGTGTTGCTCCAGCTGTGGCCTGACCAGCGCCGAGTAAAGAGGGACAATGACATCTTCATCTCTGCTGGTGATGCCCTTGTTGATGCAACCCAGCATCTCGTTGTCTTTCTTTGCCACAGCAGTGCACTGTTCACTCAGACTGAGCTTGTTGTCCTCCAGGACCACCAGGCCCCTTTCCACAGAGCTGCTCCCCAGGTGGGTAGATCCCAGCCTGTGCTGCACTCCTGGATTGTGTGTTCCCAGGTGCAACTCCTTACACTTGCCATTGCTGAACTTCGTAAGGTTCTTGTTAGCCCACTCTTCTAAACTACCCGAATCTTCCTGCAGGATGGCTCTATCCTCCCCAGCATTCGCTTCCCCACTCAGTTTGAAAGTGCTAACAAACTTCATCAGAGCACACTTCATCCCCTCATCCAGATAATTTATGACGATATTAAACAGTGTTCGGCCCAATACTGACCCCTGGGAGAAACCACTTGGGACAGGTTGGAAAAGAACTATTTACCACGACCCTCTGGATGGGGCCTGTCAGCCAGTTCCTTACCCACCACTTGTCTAGACTGCAACACATCAGTTTCTCATGGAGGAGGCCGTAGGAAACTGTATTGAAAGTCTTGGAGAGATTTTGATATTTCTTTTAGAAAAGGAAGCAAGACTAAATAAAACTTAGCCAGTTATACTTGGATGAAAGTTGACTCTGCATGTCAGATTTACGGGCAATAACTTGTTTGCCCTTCTGTAGACTTCCTGTTAAATTTCCAAGTATATATAAAGAAAAAACCTTACTGTTTGGAACAGAAAACTGTAGTATCCTCTGTTCTGAACTTCTGCACTACACTAATGCTGTTCTGCATGTCCTGGCTATAAAGAATCCCATTGTGACTGAGTGTCATGAGCTTGCAGGTTTTAGTTAGGACACCTTATGCAGTACCGTCTCTGCAAACACCAGAGACAGCCAACGCTTCTCTTACACCAACGGCAACTTTAGCTCATGGCTCAACGGGAATATGAATAGTGTCTCTTTCCTATGGTGGTTTAGAAAAGGTTACAAATGAACCACTATATACACCAGCCCCTAAGCTTACTCTCCAGTGTCTTGGCACATTATAAAACACAAGAGTTGGTGCTGGAAACTAGTCCCAGAAATGCAGCCAGTGACACAGATAAAAATGCTCTGCCTTTTACGTGACCTGCTTCGTAGGATGTTAGGGTGCCGGTAGTGTTCTCTACTTCTAAAGGACCTTTACTTTCTTAATTTGAATTCCAGCCAATGGCATAGTCTGACTTGGTTTCCCTCCTCCACTTTCCAAAAAAACAGCCAACCAAACAAAATTGCCCCAGAGAACCCAATCACGATCAGTAGCTGGCTAGGTCCCATTACAATAGCTTTAACTGTCAGTGTAAAAAAGAAATCGTTTTTTCAGGCACTTAAAATCAGGCCATTGGGAAGTTAATGCCCTCTCTGCCATGTGGTATGTAATGTGCATGGTGACTGCCACTGAGGTATGAAATCAGTCCGTGTGTATTTTGGCCAAAGAAGTAGTTCTTAGGAATATTTTTTGTATTAGTATTTATTTTTTTGAAACAACAGAAACTTCTGTATTAAAAATATTGTTAACAGAGCAAGAAAGAGCTGCATCAAAAGATCTGTTAATCAGTGAAAAGACATTTTTTTGGCTTAGATCTCATTTTAAGTATTTCTCCAAGACCTTGTTTCTGTGACCAGATGTGACACTTGGTAGGTTATTTTATAACAGGGCATCTTAGACATATTCTCATATTGGACCAGAACACTAGCAATCCATCTTAAGTGCTTAGGAAAGAATAACAGAACTGTACTGTCCCAGATGGCCGCCTCATAGCCAACTCTTTTTCATGCTTGGTAGGTGCCATTTTAGCTCGTGTGCTCTAGAAGTATTTTAACCAAAAAACCCCCAACTGAACAACAAAAAACCCCCAAATCCCCAAACCAGCAACAAACCAAACCAAGAATACTGTCAAGACTGAAGAGATCTAGAGCTCATGGCTGAACTCATTTGGTAAAAATGGCTGAAATCAAACCAGACATTCATTAGTATACATTTCTCGTCAGCAGAACTGCTGATCAGAAAGCGAAAAAGTCCATCATGAGATAGGATCCTCCACTGTTAGAAGCTCATTGACATTTCTATATACTCATTAGATTTCTGAAGAAAGGAGTTAGACTGAGGAATCTTTTTCCAGAAGTATCTTTTCTTAGAGGACCTCCCACTCAGGCAAGCAGCTTCCAACACTGGAAAGGTACAGGGCTACCAAGGACTACAGGGATCTTCGCATTCCCGCAGGTAAGTCTCTGTATGACCATTATACACCTCCATCAGCGTTGTGCACACAGTCAGCTAACAGGCAGGTGGGAGGAAGAAGAAGGAAAAAAAAAAAAAGAAGAGAAACCCTCATTACAGCAATTAGTGAAAAATTGTCTCTGACACCAGCTGAACAGTTCAACTAAATGAGGAACTATCTTATTTACAACAGCATGCAATCATGAATAGCCTGTGCCCATAGCAGTAGCCAAGCATATTGCCTCCACTTAATACAGTAACTAAACTTCATCGTTCCAAAATTCTTAGCACCCTTTAGGCATTTTTTTTTTCCTAAACACCAAAATCTCAAGTTCAGACTAAACATCTTCTGTTGCAGCAAGAACTTGCCTGTAGTATGGCTAAACCATGAGGTATATTAGCTCGTTTCATACTGCTTATAAAGGCATGTATTGCAGGTTCATTCAGGTTAGAACGGTCCCTAACATGTCTGTAGTACAAATGCCGCCTCAAACCAGACCCAGCTATGAAGGAAGGGCTCAGGTTACTCAGAGTTTTAGAGCTGTAGGGCCTTTGGAAAACAACTATTCCAGCAATTATGTTTTGCTTTTACACAGTAATATGGAGTTTGTTTCATTTTTACAGGCATGTTTTCACCTAGAAAAACCCCAAGTGTACCACTCTGAATGTGACCTCCTCCTTAGATGCACAGTAGTCAGTGGTCTGCCCCCCACTCTAAACTTTCTGCAAAAATAGAAGCGTTACCTTATTGAGGATAGGCTTTGTGGAGAGAACGTCATAAATTGTTGGTAAGGAGATGTTCTGAAAGAAAACAATACATTGATGTTAATGGACGTTTAACTTGTTAGCGTAAATGCTGAGAACTGCAACATTTTTACTGCTTAATTAGATAAGAAAATAAAGGTTTAAGAGGACATGTTATCCATAGATCTTGAGATCAGAAAAACACAGGGTGCAAAAGCTTGAGCAGACCAGACCTCAGTACAGCATGGGGCATGAATGCCAGTGTCTGCTGCCTGACAGCATGTGTTTGAATTTAATGGTGATAAAGCAGCCCAGGAAACACTGAAAATCTCTTTCAAAGTTATCTCCAGGTTTATCCCCCTGAATATGCAGCTGCGGAAAATACCTGCAGGAAACTCTTCATCCCAGATGAAGAGAAAGCCTAAAACTAAAAAAACATTTGTGTAAAGAGTCAGCTGATACTTTACCACCCAGGAGCACAGACCAAATGTTGCAGCACCATTAGTCACTTCTGTCATTACAACTGTGCTTGCAAATGCGGTGAATGCTCCTGGCTGTGTCTGATCAGAACTGTAACTAAGGAGATTCAGAACAGCAAGATGAGGTACCTGCAAGATGCTTACCTCTTGCGTTGTCTGGTTCAGGCATTTCATTGCAGGTGTTCTACGATTATCCAAGATTAATGGAGGCTTCCAGCGATCATAGTTCGTTTCTAACACATACCATGTGCCTTTCTTGATGTCAAGGCTGGAAAAGAGGTATAGGTTTGTGTTTTAAGTATGTAGTAAGTACATATGTAGTATATAATACATACAGACAGATTTTTTTAGGCTTGCTGTGGTATTTTTCAACAATGCTAAAAAAGTGAGTTCTTCCAGAACAGAAGTCACAAGAAAAATAGGACACAGTTACTGGCGGAAACTGTCCTCTTCTGGAAGGCTGAGTCAGGTGTCAGGTCAAGCATACTCACTCCCAGATATCCAGAGCAGCTGTCCTGGAACGAGTTATCACACACCCTTCTCCAGAATTTTTTCCACCCAGTATAAAGTAAGCTGGAGCTAGCAGTCTTGTTTTTGCCAGTTTGTCTTTTGCATCCTGGTAACTGCAGATAGATAATAAAGTAGTGTTGGACTATTAAATGCTATAAATAGTTCACTTACGTACTAAAGGATAAGTTTCCCCAACCCAGGAAAAGTTTGGGTGGTTACACCTTTCTTCCCCTTCCATGCACGTGGGAGGCAATGGTATCAAAGGAACATATTTAAGCAAAGCTCTTCCACTCACTTTGTACTTAAAAGTATGGTTGTTGAGAGGTGTTCTTTGCACTTTTTCTACAAGAATAAAATGATGACACACTGTGTCATATTCCACCTAATTCATTTACTTCAGAAGAGCTTTGTTAGTTTACTTCCTGGAATATACTACTACCTGTTGGATGTGTTTTGATGCCAAAGCTGTTACACATTCAGATACCAACAGGTTTCATTCGGAACCCCCCCCACACATCTGAGAAAACAATTTGACAAGTTTTAAGGGAACATGTGTGATGCCTCTTCCCACCAGAATACCAGCAAACCCAGAACTATTTAATGTTAAGGCTTCTAGGAAGATATCCATACCACTAGATACTAAGCATACTTCTACAGTATTAGTGCCTGTTGAAAGCAAAGCAGGTTACAGCAGTAGCATATTTGGTGGAGGGAATACCTTGTAGCATTCTCTAATACTGTTCTGGTAAGAAAGCCCATCCACATACCATCTCTTCTACCAAGAAACCATTCAAAGATTCCTGCAAAATATCATGGGTTATAATAATTTGTTTTCAGAAGGTTCGCTCATGCTATTCTAACTTTCACAGCCTTTAAACTGAACTGTGTTTTATCATTGCTAACTGGAATCCTTTCACCAGTCACGTGCCTGTTTATCAAGGTAACCAGTATGCCCAGAGACTGGGAAACTTCTACAGATATAATGAGAGAAATGAGCATTACTCACCAATATAACCACCATCAAGACTGAAACGCTCATTCATTGTCAGAGTGAACAAGTCCTGAAAAGCATTAAACAATTCAACCTTCATCCATCACCAGCCCATTAATACCAGTAATAAGCCTGAGGCAGCATTACAATTTACATGCCAATAGAGCTTCTTGTTTGTTAGAATCTTCCCCTTTTGAGTAATGGGCCGCAAGATCAAGCCCATGTGGAGAAGAACCTAATTTATCACTGCTTGAATAAGTATAAATGATAATTCATAGTCTTCTGACCTGCCCTAGCAATCCAGCAAACCATGCTTTTATGCTAAGCAAGTCAAGCCTGTGACCATTTTTCTCTTGGTCCTTACTGCATCCCTGAATTACGAGTTTTCCTTCCCCTGCTGTGTGTAACCTTCTTCTCAGACCTCTGAATACTGCCCTTGTTTGAAGGCAGATTTTTGGGTCCCAGTGCTAAGTACGCCCTGATACGTCCCTGCTCTTCACACGGGCACGCAGCTGTACACAGTTCAATCTGTGGTACTGGCAACACGCAAGTCAAACACAAACCCCAGTCTACTCCAAATAGTGTTTCTTTCAGAGGAAAGTGGAATTCAGCTACTGGAGCTATCGGACCATCTTCAGAATGGACTCTTACCAATTTATCTGACCAGAAGACGAAAATAAATGGATACAATGCAAGGATTTAATGCCAGAAATGATCTACTACGAAAAGAGCCACCTAAAATAGCAGATAAAGGCAGAGCATGTAGAAAAGGAGGAGCTGTGGTAAGCTGGAGTCCCTGGTATAGTTCTGTACTGCCGGTTTTTAAATGTAGATAAACCCCAGATTTCAGGTGCCTATTAAAAAGAACCATAAAATAATAATCTTTCAGTGTAGAACTCATTTTCCAAGGAGGATTGGAGAAAGGACTAAAATAGCACAAGTACGCCGTTCATCTCTGGGATCATAGCTAGTGAGAAACTCCAACCACTTGAGCACTCTGTATTCACTCCTGTTCATATTCGGAATTCAGCATTGCTCTTACGAATTGTTCAAATATAAATATCTCATTTGTAGGTAATCTCCTTTTACAAGGAAGAGTGAAGCATTGTTTTATTTTGCCTTTCTTCGAATAGCTATAGCGTACCAGATCATTTACTAAAAAACATCCTAAGGCAGAGGATGAAAGCAGGAACATTTACATCTTAAAGCATTATTAACTGACAAGCCCCCCCTCCTCATACTTACTGGTTTGACTCCAGACACCATGCCTATGTATCCTGCAAAATTTGTAGACTTGAACACTGTTTTGTTGTTTCTCTGGAAGTCCAAGCTCACCACTATAGGCTTCAGTTCCTGAGTTATAGTCCAGGAATTATTTTTAACATCCCACCTGCAAAAGATGATACAGCACTGAAACTTCCCTCCCTCACCAGCTTTTAAAACTTCCCTTCACAGCATGCAGATTTCCTCTGCGTGCCTGATCTCACTTATGTCAGCCAATACCACTGCTCAGTAGTTAGCTGAGCACCACCAGCAAGGGACAACTAGGAAGTCTGAACTCATAGGCAGTCAGTGATAAGAACCAAGTTTTGTCCAAACCAAGTACACTACTAGTACACTACACTACTACAAACAGCACCAGCGTTACAGCTGGTTTCTTCTGAGCAGCCGTAACTTTGTTCTATTCCTGCCAGCAAAGGCAGGCTGCTATGGGTACTGCCTGTGACACCAAACCTGAAAGCATGTGTAGCCTGTTCTGCAGCAGAATGAACTGATTCCCTCAAATTCTTAACTTTTCAAAGGTAGAAAACAAACCACACTCTACTGGATTTGCTCTACGCAAAGGGAAGTCCCAAATCCAGTTTGTAAGATAGCCAGAATGGTTTATAGGCAAGAAGGTGCTACAGAACACTTAACAGACCATTAAATTATCTGGAAATAATCCAGGTCCTGAGAACAGCTTTGAAAGCTGCCTTAATTTTCAGGGAGCGTGTTTCCAGCATTTCTGCCAAGTGGGAGAAGTTCAGCACATGTCAAATCAGAGGACATGGGGAGTTACGATTGAGTTGCACTTGAGTTTTTGATAGGCAGGTAGGCATTTTAATGAAGGCGGACATTTAAATTCCATCTGGGCATTGAGAGTGACCTGGATGAGTGAGGTTACAAAATACACTTAATAAAAGCAATCACCAAACAATCTGATCATCAAGTATGAAATGAGAACTAAAAGAGAATCCAGTGCTGGGCAACAATCCAAATTAATGATAATATTAAATCAGTGGAACACAGATCACTGGCTTCTGAGCTGAAACGATGTATGACGGAAAGTGCCAGCAGAGAACAGTACAGTAACTGGGGGAATAACCTGGAGAAAAAACAACCACAAAAACAAGCCCCAATCCACATGTCACTGCATACACTGGAACCGACGGGCACTGATGTCCCATCATGTAAAGAACAAGACATCTTGTGATTCAGAGATAAGGTTACACGGACGTTTCTTTGGTTTGAGACAGTTTCAACTGGAGCTGAGAAAACACTAAGTAACTCCTAACACAATTGTTTTACAAAGTCATTCCTGACCCGCTCAGAGTAGTTTGATGTAAGATCAGCAGAACAGTAATTTTGTTCAGTTTAGCCTTTTTTCACAACATGCAGTGCAGAATTACTGTCTCTACAACATTCAATTCATCCTTTAGACTCAAAGCACATATGGAGAAATTTCAAGTTCAGCTAGCTTTTTCTTTGGGTTTAAAAAAAAAAAAAAGGCGGCACAAGTTTAGGAACTTACCCAAGAAAGAGTCCAAAATCCAAGTTTCTGGCATGGTACAGCTTCCCTACATAATAATAAATAAATAAATACAATTTTTTTAGCTAAATGAGAAAGCATGAAAAATACCTGGGAAAGTAAGCAGGGAAAATTCCAGTATCTGGTTTCCTTTAAATAGCATCAGAAAGATGGTGGGGTTTGTTGGATCAGGAAAGTGTTTTGCCATAAGTGAAATCAAGTAATCTTGCAAACTGCTGTCTGTCTCAGACACCTTCCACACTACCGCAATGCAATGATAATACCTTGACCTTCCTCTAAAAGTGAGACATTTGTAAGCCTTGTGAGAATCCTTCAGAAATTTCCTAAGCTGGAACAGATGCAGACAAGGGCTGCGGAACTGAGTAAGAGAATGAAAGAGTCTCTTCTCTTAGGAAAGACAGATTATCTATGTTCTCTGGCACCATACATATGCGGTAGCTAGAAACTAGACGCAAAACTAGGATTGCCCTAGAATCACTCAAGGCACCGAGAAAGTATCAGAAGGCTGCTGTTCCTTTCCCCTAGAAAAACAAATGCCACCTATTGCAAAAACCACTAAAACCCTCACAGCAGCTTTTAAAGCATTTTTATCTTTTTTTTTTTTTTTTTGGTAAGCTAAGACACCTGTGATCTCTTTCTTACTTCTCAAGGAATACCTTTTTAGGCTTTTTTAGACCTTCTTGCCTCCAGTTGAGAAGGACTGTGTTTGTATCACTGAGGTGGACCCTCTCCTACATAACAGAAAACTTAACACTATTGTGGGTTGCATTACCTGTTTTATCTTCCGCCACTATCGATGTACATACAGTAAAAATTTCATAAAAGATGTTAAAAATAACAATTTCCCCTAAAACAAAAAGAAACACAGTTCAATAGTTTGAAACTTTTGCCATGAACAGAAAAAAATGGTTAGAAAAAAGGATACTGCAAAGTTCAACATTGTACACTATTTCCCGCCAGAATTTCTGTTTAAATCTCATTTGATCTTTGAAATGACCAGTTCAGAAAAACCAAGAGCTTCCTGAAACGCAAACAGAAGGATCAGAATTCCCTGGCCTTCTGCCTTACCATACAGAAAGCTGAGTCATTGCTACTTCCCCCTCTGGAAACTTCAAAACAAGGTATAAAATTCACTTTAAAGAAGAAAGCTGCCGTAGGTACCACTATTCCCATGTAAGAGCTGCTGACTAGCACCATGAGGAAAGCAGTGGAAGCAGGTCTGTGGACGTTCCCTTCCTCAATTCTGGAAGAACTCAGCATCTATTTCTGACCTGAAATTGCATCCTTTTGCAGGAGGTGCAGAAGGAAGACAGGAGGATGTGGCAAGGATCACAAGGGAAAGGAAGTGCAGCGTGAAGCTGAGCCTTCTCGCTGTGTCAACAGCAGACACACAGCTGAATGAGAAACCAATGAGAACCAAGGATTCCCCCAAATTTTGGGGCGCAGGAGCTGAGACTTGCTCCAGTTCCCAAAACTGAGAAGCGAGAAGCTACAGCTCTACAGAGAAGTCCCAGCCTGATGAAAGGCTTATGTGATTTATTGCCATTATTCTCTAAAATACTGTTTTAATTTAGCGTGAGATGGAATGTATTGCTTTATCTACTTACTTAGTAATTTATGCGTACAAGTCACAGATTACTCCAACTATACTGCAGATTGGTACACGTACTGATTTTAATCGAGTCTGGATTCCCAGTTTTCTACTACATCAATAAAGTGTTGGAAACTGTTACCCAAAGGAATTCCAGATGAATTTGCAATCCCTTGGAGTTCTTCGTTGAAAGGATAAGGAAGCGTGGCAGTCAGATGAGCCTGAAAGGAAATGTTTTGTATGTTGTTTGTGTAAATTAATGCTATTTTGTTACTTAAAACAAAATCCTCCCCAATAGGTACCTCCTTCTCACAACTAATAAATTGAGTATTTAATTCCTCTACAGCCTGTAGAACCTTAGGATTTTTGTAGAGTACCTGGAAGACAAGTACACAAGGCAAGTAAAAACTACTACTTATCAAAATACTGTCACATGAACAATGGAGATTAGCATGGTATCTTAATTACTGTTAGCAGCAGATAGAACAGAGTGAAGCAGGACTCCTGTGTTAAGAGCTCAGCTGGAACTGAGCTTGACATCAGTGTTCAAGGGAATCCCTAACTTTTACACATTGGTGTGACTACACGTACATGCTACCTTTATTCAATCCCACTCAGGCACTCAGGGATTCTAAGGAAGTGGGTCAGCATCATCTGAGGCTGCTGCTGTAAATAAAGATGGGAGACAGATTTGATCTTACATTGTCTCTAGCGCTACACCGAGTTCCCAAATGCCAAAGACTATTTTAATCAGAACCAAATTGCTTTTTAAGATGAGGCCTGGTCAAAGTTGCCCCTGTAATCACACACAGTTTTCAAAAACTCATTTTATTCTACTGTTTAAAAGGAGTTGAACATGGCAAGGAGTATTTCAGTGAAGTGTTTTGCTACAGTGACTAGGTTAGTAGCATATACGTCTAGCATGACTATCCCGAACTTGAAAAGATCTTGAAAAGATCTTTGAAAAAATTAGAGGAGGAAGAGACACGTGCGTTTAAGGTTTGATGATTTCAGACTAACTCAGAGTAGGCAAGAAAACAGAATTTCACCAATAAAATCTCAAAATAACTCTTCAAAACAATATTTTTGCGCTAGAAGTGGAAGAATTATCACTTGTAAAGTTGTTTATTACCAAATTTAGCAGCATTCTAATTCTGGTAGTAAGAGCATACAGTAATAAAACAATTAAGCTGAACATACTTACTATTTTGTTATCCACTATGTCAACAATTTTGCCGCTGGGGAAGAAGGTATTTGCTATATCTTTAATATTCTGGACCACAGCCTTCACCTAAAAAGAACAAGTGGTTTTATTGAATAGAAGATCTTGAGCCTAAGAATTGCTAGAATACTAACAGAACTCCTCCACACACTTTTCAAAAAAACCCCATTTTGTTGGAAAAACAATATAGTTAAAGGAAGTGCTAAATGTGGTGTTCCTGGTGAGAAAACACACCTCCAACTCATCTTTAAGAGTCACTCTTCAAGCTTTACTCAAATAACTTTCTAGACTAGCTCTGACATGTCCCTCTACCAGAGAAAATGAATTACAGCGAAAAGCCATCTCTTCTCCTTTGGTCACATCATTTTAACACTCTTCACTCTTCTATCTTTAAAAATGTTTATTAAAGCCTCTTTGCTTAAGCACTGATGTTCTTGAAGACAAAAAGACCCAATACATTTCTTATAGAAGTATATGCTTTCCATCTGCGACATCTGAATAGCCACAAATAGAACTGCACTTTCTGTGAACCAACTCCAAAGTACACGAGAGATAAAACCTTTCAGAATTCAAGGTGCAACCTGAAGCTTCCAACGCCCACTGACTTAAATGAAACTTTTAAAATAAGTATTACAGTGTAAATAGAATTTGCCTTTCAGAATGAAAAGGTCAAAATCAGCAGGGATATAGCAAAAATCTTCTTGAGAAATTAAGCATTACTGAACTGAATTTTCAGCAACCTTCAGAAGAACAGCTGTTGTAAGTAGTTTGAAGCAGGCTTGATTCTAAAGTTCTTTTGCTGTGTACACAATAGTGCTGCAACCAGCGTCCCTGAAAAGGGCTGGAAATTCTTCATTTCCCCCTTGCCATTTCATCACCTTCTTCAGTGTTTTGAGAGGAGCAAGGGGGTGCAGAGGAGAGGGGAAGCTGCCTCAGTTTCACTTCAGTTTACTGAGGCTGTCCCTTTGGTGTACTCCCCCATCCTTCACTCTGTGTTACCTCATGAGTAAAGAGCTTTCATACATCAAGCCTGCTTCATGCCGCACCATTTTGCAGTCCTCTAAGTCCCAAACATCACTGCCCCTATTCTTCATGCTGTTAGCTCAAGTGTTGAACAGAAAAAAGTTTTACTCAAGCAATTATTTTAGTTTGGAATAATTTTTAAAAAGTCAAGTAGAAATACTATCAGAGAATTTTAGCATAATTATACCTTTCCAAACCTTTTTTCAAAATAAAAAGGCCACACGCTAGTTTTATATCCGCTAAACTTTAAAGCAGTGTCCCCATTTCATACCTCTGTCTTTTTGTCGTGCATCAAGTTATCCCATCTCTTGCTGGGGGGTAAATCAAGATTTATCACATATGTCGGTACATTTCCTTTGAACCTGAAAGGCAAGTATCACAACTCAAATTTAAAGAAGGCTTTGAAAAAATGTTTGACAAACTACATGTTTCCCACTTGTAACTAGCATCTTCTAGATCTGCAACAGGAACAGGTTACCAAAAAAAAAAAAAGTTCAGACTTGCCAATCACTACTTTTCTGTAATTTGTTAAAAAGTTGAATCAGATTACTTACGTTGGTCCTGAAGGTGGGTATGTTTTACTCCTGCACTCTTCTCCGTACTGTAAAGACAGTGAAATACTACTATTTAGCTTCTTTGTCAAAACACTATTATTCTGGCAGACTTAGTTTGTAATTAAACCCTCACGACTAGTCAGCTAATTCAATTCATTATGATTTAATAAGAACAGAAGAGAAAGTCTTGGGACTTTGGAGAGCATGCAGAGGAGATCACAGGAGGTCGGGGACAAACAGCCACTTCCCCGTGCTGTCTGTCAGTCCTTCAGACAACTTAATGCAGTCCAAGGCAAGCACAAGTTTATGATAAATACACTAACCCTTTTTTACTCAGTGTGATTTAATGAAGAGCATTTCAAGAGCACATTCTTTAGACAAGTTCAGAAACCTCAAATCTCAGTATGGACCAGTCTGTTCCGTTCACGTGATTCATGGTCTCATTGTGTAGCATCACTTATAATTATGCTCAGTGTTAAGATGGGGCAGAAGAACCACACTGAACTTTGGGCAAACTACTCAGCTGGAGAAATGAGCTATATGGCACGGCATTTTATTTAGTGTGGAAAAGTGCTGCTCAACTGGTGCTAAATTATATGAGAGGTGCATTTCAGGAACGCAGCTAAAACCTGGTTACCTTCACTCCTGTAAGCACGTCTAGTTACAAATCAAAGTCTGAGACCATATTTAGCCATACTCAAAGTGAATGCAAGGGTCTTTCTTTTCCCATTAATTACATAAAGCATGTATATACATACATAAAGACATGCATATACATATCACAGTTACAACTGCATGTTTTACCCAGTGACACACAAGCAACTGCTTACTAGCCACACTTGTGCTTTAAGCCAGTTGAGAGTAGACCAGATGTGGTCCCTGAGCTACGCGAGCAGCTCAGTAAACTCCTAAGAGCACAGTACGCCCCACTAGGCAAAAGGAAAGGTACACAAGGTATTCAAGGAGTCCATACAAAGGTGCCCAAGGCACAAGTATTTTGGAGGCAGAACAGAAAGAAAAGTGTGTAGAGATACTTCCCCGTCTCCCCGCCCTCAATTTCCAGTACTTATTTGGCTGTACTAACTGGATTACTTTACGAGTGTGTCCTTACAATGCATTCTGTCTCCAGCAAAAATTGAGACAAGATCTCTAGCAGATACATATCTGGGACAAACAAGTGAACAAATGTCCGTGTTCTCTTTGGGCTAATCACGTTATCTGTTGTCAATACATGAACCTAAAACCCACAATATCTTACACAATGTCACTGTCTTTAAACACTGGCATATTAGTTACAATGGGAAAAAGGAATTTTGAAGCGGGCTTGGTTATCACGTTTTCTTTTTGCATTGTTTCCAGTAGGCGGGAGAAAGCATCAGATGAGTTTTGGCTTTCCTACAGGTGAGACAAAGGTATAGGACCAGCAGCTATGAGCTTCCTAGATTTCCCCGCAGTGCAGTTACAGCCTTTGTGTAGCTTGAACTAAAGGTCTAATAACACAAGAGGCCATTTAGTTTTCAAAATGAGGAAGTTTCAAAACAAGGAGCATAGGGGAGATTATCAGATGACTAATTAGGCAACAAAAGACAGAGGCTTTGTGCAAAGCCAAGCAAATGCTTTATAGTATCAGGGCAGTTGTTTTGTGAAATTTTCCATCCCGCAATACTGAAGTTAGCAAGAAAAAACATTACATATACATCTTACTGCACGCATGCACAGATTTGGACCTTCGGGAAATACCTCCTGTCAAAACAGGACAGACAAAGCCTGTAACAATGAATTATCCGAAATGGATGAAAGTTGAGTTGATCTGTCAGTATAGCCCATGTCTGCACAGAGGAAACAGTTGCAGACATGCAAATTGATCTCAAAGGATTTTAAGTTGTGTTCCAGGTGCTAAATGTTATGTCACTCCTGATGTTCTCTCCTGAGATTTTAATCTTGTATTTGAAGCTATTTTTATCTTCCCATCCCTTTGGCAACCTAAGCCTCAAAAGAGATAAAGAGAGCAAAAGTTAAAAGAAGAGTTACGGGAGAGATGCAGAGAAAATGTTCCCTCCTTACATGTCAGTAATTTCAGACTTCTCACTTGCCTATGCATAATGCAAGATAAAGAAACGAGTAATCCCCTAAACAATCTGCACATCCTCTCAAAACTGCTAGCATTGACTGAAATATCTGAAGAAACCCAAGATTATTAGCAGGTTCTTTAGGTACACAATTTTATGCTGGCACGTAAGTAGTTCTTTAAAAAGATGTCAAGACAACCAGAAAACTAGAAGTGGCTTTTTTTTTTTTTTTTTTTACACAAGGAACAAAACAAATGTTACCTTTTGCAATCATCTGAAGTCTAACTGCAAACTTTTCTGACAAGATAAAAAGAAAAAAAGACACCTAAAAAAATTTCTTACAGCAACAGAAAAAAACACCAGGCACTTTCTATCATGAGACAGAAATAAGCAGCTATGAAATTACTGCTGTGGTCAGTGAGATCCTCCCCTCTGCAGAGGCTTGACTCTGGAAAAGGAACTGTAAAATGCTCTCTGAGAGAAACAGCAGCAGCCTTCCAGCACAAGAGGATCACCTTGAGTTTCCAGTGTGACATGCCAGAGGTGGTCTCCTAGAAAGAGTCAGCAGAAGCTGGATCCAAACAGGAGGTCATCACCATAAAAATTCCTTTCCAAACATGCACTGAAACCCCTAGGAGGAATGCAGCTATTCTTGAATGGCGATTCAATCCTCTCTTTTTTCTTTTTTTAAAAACTGCTTGTTTCTAGCAGGTTGCATATTTTGGTTGTCTAATATACTGCTGACTTTCGAATTGCATGTAAGTAGTAATACAAAAGTAGATGCATGGCAGCATAGGATTGAACCACTAAGCGAACACAGCGGAGGAAAAGAGAACGTGGTATGGGAAAAGATAGAAATAATAAGAAAAAATGGAAGTAGCACAGAAGATTTACATTATGACCGATTGTATGAAAAAAGTAGAGCAGAACAGGAACCAAGCAGCCAGCATACTGTCAGGATGAAAAAAAAATCAGGTAGATGGAGAAAAAAAAATCAAGTAATAACAGTTACTATTCACTGCAGTAAAGAAAAATTAATGCATGGTTTAATGACTGCTGAGTAAATATTTTAAAATCTAGGCTGGTTTCATTAATATGAAATAGGCTGAACGCAGCCTGTCCAGTCTAAAGAATGCCAGCACTTTCTTTATTACTCTCAAAAATATTTTTGAGGTGCACCTTCTCTGGCATCCTTTCTAAATATTCACTGTTTCTCATCTTCATATTTAAATATAAATATAACATTTCCTCTTTGAGCTATGAAATACAATTCCATAGTTTAAGGACATGGCATTCAATCTCTTTCAGACAAAGTAATCTGTTATACTCCATATCTTTTGGTCTATGAACTCTATGGTCTAACACATTTTTCTCTCCGCTCCTCTTCCTTTAGGGAATGATGCCAATGCAGCACCATCGTGCTGCAGGACTCCCAACAGCGTTCACCTTTCTGGAGATGGAATAGTACTCTTGCAGCACTGAAGAAATGGGGACCAATCCAATTTAAACTGCAGTTTGTACAAAAAGTTCAGTATGGTTGAGGGGGCCTAACAGAAAGCTAAAGGGACTGGCAGTCTGCACCACTGAGATGCAATTCATGGTATTTATCTCCCACGTTCTTTGTTATTGAAAAGAACCCAACCAGCTGTTTGTAGGAAGACAACAATCGTTCATTCTTCAGCAAATGATGCAACCCAGCCGAAAATAAAACATCCAAACCTGACATCTGGCTGCACAGCAGCGCAACCTGCAACCTGGACACCCAGTGGATACTGTGCAAGTGTGAATATGTACGAAGTGCAATCAAATGCAAAATCAAGCTCTAATAATAGACTTTGCTGATAGCTGGCACTTCCTCCCCCTTTCCATGCACCACAAAGCTTTTTGCTAAAATTCTGAGGGTGTTTTAAGCTGAACCTGGCTTACAGCATTGTGAAGCTGCTCTTGGTGGGGGGGAAGGATGTGATTGCATGTATAAAAGAGAAGATGGTCTAATTCTGTGTAGTCATGATGCTATGGGAACATGGGTCATCCAGACGTCCAGTCCTTCAAAGATCTTCCTGCAGCTCCCTCCCTCTCAAGACCCACACTCATTTTTTGTCAAATCAATACAACTTGCTAGGAAAAGTCTTAGTCTAAACACAAAAGAATATAGGAAATAGTATGTTCCCCAAATATTTAAAAATATATTGCAGATGACACTAAGTTGGGAGGT
>NW_010394840.1:0-16805 GCF_000710305.1 Buceros rhinoceros silvestris
CGCCCCGTCCTTTCTGTTGCATGACTAAGGATCTTAGAACAGCCTGAGTCTGTTCACTCATCGGGCCAATCCTGCCCCTTAACAGCATCACCAGCAATAAAGGCGTCTTAGTAATGAAGCCAGTTCTGACTGGGTTATTGTGGTTGTAGATCCTGATCTGACAGACAAAGGTCTCCCTGGGACCACCGTGGCCTGGCTGTGGTTGTGAAAAGAACTACCCCTCCTTGGGCTTGGTTCAAGGCTGGACCTTGCTTTCTCCAGCAAGTCCAGGATTCTCTGCCCTGTCTTGGAACCCTCATGGAATGTGGCATGGCCCTTACCTTTAAAACCACCTCCAGAGGAAGAGATGGCAGTGCCCACTGTTAAGATCTTTGTCTGGTGGCTGGCCTGGTTCTGTCTCCTGGAAAAGGCAATAAATGCTCAAAGGGATGTGACCCTCCACTCCAGCATCTGAGGGGCAAATCCAAGCCACCAAACACGGGCTGTAAGGGAAGGTGAGGGCATGTGGGGAAGCACAGTGCCATGCAGATGAAGAAAATGAGTCATGATCCAGCAAGGTGAGGAGGAACAAGGCTCTGTGCCCACCTGGCACAGGGAGCCCTGGTCATAGTTCCCCTGCTCATCCTTAATTTGGATGGAGGTGACTGAATTGACCACGCAAGATGGGATCTGTGCTCTGCTCATGCGTGTCGAGACAAGCATTTGCTTTTTCTAAGAGGAAAAGGTAGTTTTTCTTTGAGTAAGGGAAATCTCAGCCCCCTCAGTTGCCTTTCCATACCCATGGGAACAGACATATGAACCAGAGCTCACCTTGCCTTTCCACTAGTCAATTCTGAGCAGGTGGTGCCCAGATCAGAGGGTGCCTCAAAACATTTAGAGGAAATCAAGTTACCAGCTGTGATTAATAGCTGCTGAATGTCTAATAACAACGGACACATTTCTAATGCATTTAGAAATACGAGGGCTCTCGCCTCCTCGCCTTGAGCAGCGAGGTGCTGAATGCTCCTGAGCCACAGAGCCTCTCAGCAGCACTTAGCTCAGTGGCATTATTGGCTTTTTTGGACCACACAGCCGATAAAGCCATGGGGAAGGCAACGCAGAGAAGGATGATGAATACTGTGGCAATTTTAAAAAATGTTTGAGATCAGTCTTTTCCCCTAAGAAAATTTTTGTTTTACAGAGAATAGAAGTGAAATTTGCTAAGCCTTTTCTCTTTTTCTCTTTTTTTAAATGACACAAATAGTTTTGCTCTTTGGCTATACACTGCTGACGTCTCCCCCTCCCCACCTCACCCCATGGACCCTGGAAGAGGATGTTTCTTTCAAAATGACAATGTCTATGTCCATTCAGCAAAGTAACGTGCTTTCAGAGATGAGCCAGCATCCCTGAGCTTGGCCCACGGAAGGAATGGAGACATCCGCCCTGCCAGATGCAGCCAGCTGTGTGCTCCACCTGAGACACACATTTCATCGGTAAATCTATTCAGCTTGCTACTCTCCTTTGAGCCACTGAAGCAAAACAAAAAGGAATGATTGTGAAGGGGGAGTCTGAAATACTTTATTGAAATAAACCAAAGTTCACAGATTCATAGAATCATCTGGTTGGAAGAGACCTTAAAGATCATGGAGTCCAACCATTCCTCCTGCACTGTCAGGGTCCCTAAACCATGTCCCTCAGCACCAAATCCACACGGTTTTTAAACACTTCACTTCCAGGGACGGGGACTCCTCCACCTCCCTGGGCAGCCTGTTCCAATGCTTAATAACCCTCTCTGTAAAGAAATTTTTCCTGATATCTCAAAATATCTTGACTTTTTCCTGTATTTTCTAAAACACCATATTTAGCTGAAAAAATCAAAATCAACCCAAAAAGAGACTGTATTTTTCCTCCTGGTGAAGACTGGGGGTGGGCAGGACTTCTCATGATATTCCTGATTTCAGTCTTTCTGCTCCTTCCTTCTCATCTCCAACACCCATTCCCTCTGCCTACATCCATGTGCTGCTCTTCCCCTCTGCACCTCCCACCCTTGATAATTTCCAGTTTCTGTTACATCTCCCCATGGGTTGAACGTCACACAGAGCCCTCCAGTCCCAGCTCCCACTCGCCTCTCCGGAGCAAGTGGGACCCTGCTCACCCTGGCAGCTCCCATCAGCCTCACCCTTGCATGCCAAGGAGCCACAGGGCCAGGGACAAGGACAAGGACGAGGACAGGATGGGATGATTCTCAGCTCCCTGCTGCTGCAGAGGTGACGATGTGGCAGAGCCCTGCTGTGAGTGTGCAGCTCTTTGCACCATCTCAGATATGCTCTGGGGGGTGTTAAAAAGGAAACGCCCACCACAGACTCTGCAGATAGGTTGATTATAAACCCAGAATAAAACATTCTTTTCCTAACAAGGGTGAGCAAGGCTGAAAAACCAAAGCCCACGACAATCACATGCAGCACCTTGAACCTGAAGAGCTTTATCTCCTAAAGTGTTTTGCATCCAGTGAAGCAGGAGTTCTTGCTAAAGCTGTGTCAGTTGAAGATATACAAGTGCTTAAATGCCTGTGGCAGGTTCTGGAGGAACCTTTTTAGAGCTACATGAGGTGGGATGAGTGCAGACTCTGAGTGAAACCATATGTCAAACCCCAGGTACTGCAGCTGCTGCAGCCCAAGCTGCTCTGTCCCGGGACCAGCTTCTCCACCAGCAATGCTCAGCCGACACCGCAAGGACAGAGCTCACAAGGAGACAAGTATTATCTGTAACTCCAGCCAGCCATAGCCCCAAAAGCAAAGAGTGAGCAAATTCATGGAGTCTGGAAGAATTTTTAGCAGTGACACAGGGAAATGCACATGGGAAGTCAAAGCCCAGCAGACCAGGGCTTGGGTAATGACAGGCTCAGCCAACAGCAGAATCAGCACGGCCTTGGTGTTGGGTTCTTCGTGAGCCTTTCCTGGGGAGTAGCTTGTCATCACCCCAGGAGCACCGTACAGCCTTGCTCCTCACAGCATGTGATGAATTGCAGTATCCTAATAAGAACCCATCGCTTTCAGAGCCGTAACCAATATACAAGTCCATTGGCAGCAGATGTTATTAACGATGCCAATACATATTTTCTTATTAATCTTCCATACTAGGCTTGTGTCTATCTGCAAATGATTATCATTCATTTTCCTGACAAATCTATCAAGATCATTTATTACTGTTCGGCAAAGGATCTTCTTTCAAACAAAGATTAATAACATTGCATTTTATCTGGCTGGCTGAGCCAAAGGAAATGAAATTAACAATGAACCCTACAAACATGTCATCATTTTAATTTACCGGAAAATATTTAAAAATGTTATTTAAAAGAATATACGCTGCGGTGGGCACGGTTTATTACAAAGGAAAGAAGTGAAACCGCTTGCATTGTAGCAGCGTGGGGGGTAAGTAAGTTATCAAAGAGGGCACTGTTTTCCTTGGACCCTTGTGCTCATTTTCAGGGGCAAGGAGGGACCAGCTCCCACAGCCTTCTTGACATCGCAGACGGGCACCTGACCAGGTGAATCGTATCTAGAAGTCACTGTTTTGGGGTTGAAGTGGATCCTAACCAGATCACAAGCCCTCATCCCTGCAGAGAGTGCTTCCCTCCCTGCATTTCTTTAGAGAGAAACTTCACCAGAGTAAAGCTCTTGGAGAGCTGAGAGAGGGGAGGGCACACGTGAGCTGACAGAGTCCCAGCACCCTTCTGCACTTTTGGTCCTCCTGAGGAAAAGAAACAAACTCAATAAATCTACATGGTTTTGTTTCCTTTTATTTTTTTCCACACTCTTCTTATTACTACCCTTCCCTTCGTTTGAGTAAAATAATAATAAGCAATAAGTATACACCAAAGGTCATAACAGAACACCCCTCCCACTTTCACTGCTAACAGTAATGTAAAACCTTAGCATCAGCTTTGATTTGCTTTGCTTTGCTTTATACTCACAAACCCATATTTTGAGCCCTGTTTTCAAACAGGTACCCAGCCCTGTGTCTCCAAAGGACTTTCCCCATGTGCCTGGCTCTGGGCTGTGGCATCTCCGGCAATGGGAATCCCACCACACCCAGAAGGTGTTCCCCCCACACCCAGTATCACAGCTCACTTGCCCATTTCTCAGTGCTCAGTGCTTCTGATACCGGCAAATTACGCCTTTTCCTTGCCGGGGGAGAGGAGAAGGTTGCTTGGAACAATTTTGAATTACGTAGTTGAGAAGCATTTCTCCTACAGATAATAAAGTCAAGTTCTTACCTTCAGTGGATTCATCTTATCTGACCCAGATACCAAGTTGGGAGCAATGTTTTAAATCCCAGACGAAAGAAAATAACCCGGCTAACCTCAAGCTGCAGCAGTTTCAAAGCTCTGACATACCGGCAGGAAGATTTCCAAGTTTGCATTTGTGTATCTCTGCGGGGCAGCACGAGCACGCTCACTAAACTGGCTGGTCTTTAACCAAACATTTCATTGCTACATAACAAAGACTTCTGGATTGTTTTTTTAAATAAAATTCATCAACATAGCAGAGGTCTTGAAAAAACTGTGACAAATAAAAAGCACCTGAATATACCCCAAAGCAGGGTTTGGCTTGTCTGCAGATTAAAAGCTAATGAGGTACTAAGAGGAGCAAGGTGGCCCTCTGAGCTGGAGCTGTATCCTCAGTTCCTTTGGGGACACTGTAGTTTGAAAAGCGGCAAGAGCTCAGGCCGCACTTGTCCAGGCCAGATGTACTGAGGTAGGACTACTCTCCAGCCTTCTAAAAGGTCTAATCTTCTACTTTGACCTAGCATCTACTGGTAGAATTCGTGAGCTTTGGCTGAGGAATAACCACCACGCATGTTGCAGAACATCCCTGCCTATTTCTTTATCAAACTTCCAGCTTAGCCGTGTTCCTTTTACTGTCATTGTCAGTCCTGGCATAAAACCTGCAAGTGAGGAAGAAACAAGTTGCTGGCTGAGGTGCTCTAAAAGCTAAATACTCATTACGTTAAAAACCCGAAAAGGATATGCACCTTTTTTCTGGTGCGACTGCATCTTGCTCCAGCTTTCAGCTGCTGGATTTCATCAAGCCTTTTCTGTCACATTAAGCAGTTGTCTGTTATGAACATGCACCACATGAATAAAAATCATACAGCACATGCAGAGAGACAGGGCTTTAGAACGAGGGAAAAGTGAAAAGGGGGATAAAGCCACAAGGAAGTGGCAAAGGACAAAATGTAGTGGATGCAAAAAACTAAATTCAAAACTCTCATCTCACATCCTGTATATGGGGTACATTTATTTTTGCCATTTCAGACTAATGCCAGAATAATGTGGGAGGTGTCACCCATCCTTGGTGAGTCCCCAGAGCCAGGCAGGGACAGTTTGCAGTTTGTTTGCCTTGAGCAGTAAGAGCAATACACAGTGTGTTATGAAGGTGACATAAGGAGCAATAGATGAAGGTGATTTTTTTAGCATAGGTAAAATGTTGGTGTCACAACAATTTGATATTTTTTGTACAAACTCCTCTGAGGTAGATGCATGTGAGTGAAGAAAGTAATTGCTGAGCTGCTGCCTCAACCCAGCATTGCTGCAACGGCGATGAAGGCGCCCTTGCAGGCTACGAGAGACCACAGGGAAGTATCACTGCCTGTTCTTCAGCAAAGATGATGACTTCCTCATCGCTCCAATGTAACATTCTTCCCAGTGAAGACAGCAAATCCACCAGGAACACCAAAATACAGATGTCCTTGGAGAAATGGTCAAGGACAAGTCTTTGTTGGCATTGCCATCATTGCCCCAAGTTCCATGGCATGCAACACTGCCTTTTCCCAAGTGTGTCCTGACCCTCAGAGTCATGCATTTTCTCCACCTTTCTGTGACCCAATGAGACTCCTACAGGAGAGATGGAGAATACTTCTGCCCCAGAGCAGCCCCTCAACCCAAGTACCGGGCACTCTTCAGAGTCTGTTATAGGTTTAAAGTCCCTCAAGGGGAGCAGGGAAGCCTCAGCAGCAACAGCTCTTTAATTCCTAACCTGAGACCCCATATAATACCTGAAGCCATCTTCATGCCTTCCCTCCTCTTGTCTCAAATGCAATTTCCAACACCTCTGTGTGTCCATCTTCCTCACAGCACATGGGGATGGTATCTAAACACGTGCCATCTGGTCAGAGGCTGGCACCAAGGTACCAGTGAGCCGCAGAAGCACAGCTCGAGATTTCATACGCAAAAACTGAAGTGTCATGCAGTGCAATATTACAGATAAGCTGTCCAAGCAAGACCAGATGGCACCACCACACCAAGGACTACAAACAGATAGCAAGTTGTCAGAGTACGAACAAAGTCAGCCTGAGCTGCCAAGTTCTTGCCATTTCTGTGATTCCCAGGAACAAGAAACAAGTTGTCCCAAAAGACACTGCAGAAATGCTCCTGGAGAGGGCACGTGAGCCACGTGCTGTGAGCCACAGGGTGTCCCGCAGTGAGTCCACACTGTCACTGTGCAGTGAGCTGCACAAGTGGAGTGTGAATCAAGTGTGTAACCTCACATGCGTGTGGGTTCTCAACCAGACTACTATCAGGTTGGGTTGGCAGCACTCTGGACACACACAGTACCATGATGGAGGTCACGGGACAATTCTCCTGGCCATCTTCTAGGCTAAGGCAGCCAGCTTTATTTCTGAGAGTGTGTCTGTGGCGAGGGGGAAGGACCAAGGTAACTGTTTCAAGAAACCCATAATAATTTTTGCCTCATTTGTTCAAAACATTCCGCCGTGTCCTGTAGCTTCCACAAAAGCAACGCTCAATTTAGTATGTGGGACTCATAACCAACTCAGGCAGTGCAATAGTTCACATCAGTTTGAAGAAAAAAAATTCTGCTGGAAGCACAGGCAAGTAGCAGTGTCAATTTTTCATTAACCTACAGCCACTGTCTCTGTAGACATACAGCTCTAAGTAAGATTACTGTTATAATTTCTTTTGGTCCCCAAGGGGAGGAAAAAAAAAACCTCCTCAAAACTTTTAAGGTCATTAAAAAACTCCACCTTTAAATTGGAGGTAGTTTACTTTCATATTTCCAAACCAAATCCTAGCTCCAGCCTTGCATCAAAGCAGAAATGTCAGTTGCTTTGTTTCTACATCTTCCATGAAAGAAGTTTCAGCTTATACATGAGCTGAATGCCAAGTAAATAGATTTTCCTGGGGAACAAAGGCAGCTTTTTTTGTTTGTTTTAAACATATGTAAATAGAGTCCCAGGAGCTGAGCTGCCTGTCACTTCAGGCAGGTTTACACTCATGTCACTCCAGCTGGTTATTTCTGACTGACCTTAGGTCAGAACTGCAGAAGTTTCCCTCCCCACTCCTCCACGTGCTCCTGTTGAGCAGCCACTCAAGCCCTTCCCCTCTGGCCTCAGACCTCAGCAAAGGGGAGGCAGTTTAATGTGCATTCCTTTTTTCCAGTTTCTTACTCCTTCTTTTCCTTTTTTGTTTTTAAACTCTAGTTACAGAATTGCAGAAACGGTTTGGTCCTCTGTCACAGTCACCCAGATAGCTCTGAGAAGCTTTCGGCAGATCAGATCCGTATCTGACGGCGTAGGACCGCTATCAATAAACAGTCAGGGCTGTATTCCAACATCTCAGCAGGGCGTTAAAGACTGATGGTACCTACTGGTTCGTGGTCAAGATTATGGGGGGCAGGGAAGAAACAGGAATGGATTAGTACGAAAAATAACCTTTTCATTTTTTTTTTAAGAGGAGGGTACCATGAGTCTTGAGATTCCTCTTCTCAGTACCAGGCATTTAACTGTGGAGAGTTATTTTCCACAAGGCCAGAAAACAGCAAAGAGGAGAGTGATCCTGGCACATGTCCATCTTCCATTACTTTATTTAAATTTAAAATAGTAGATCAATGTAAAATTAAGGGCACTTAGCAACTGTCGTTTCCCAATGTCTTGGCTTACATCTCAATCTTCAGCACTGGTTGTGGGTGTAACAGTGGGCAGCGCTGAGGGATGCATCACTCTACAGGCTACGCAAAGCCGCAATTAAGGAAAATCCTCAAGTACATGAGAAACCTCAATTTTGATTGGCCACGTTACCATGACACATTGATAATTCAAATCACTCGAGTATTATTCAGTGTTTTCTTCTCCCTGCTTTTTTCATCTCTTGACAAGTTTACAAAGAAAAGAATGGAGCAGAGCTTAGCTGCCTCACATCCAGCATGCTGCCTACACAAGTGCCAGAGAAGCTAAATGAACCCCGGAACATATGGCACTCTGCTGACAGAGCTCAGAGACCGGTTCTGCGTGAGCAGCAAGGAACATCTTGAAACGCGTAAGACATATGTGTTTTAGGAAGAAGATTGAAGTGTTTCATAATAAAACAGGACAAAGTGAAATACAAGTGCTGTATAAAATTTTAATTAAAAACTGGTTTTACCCCTCGACTTGCATATACAATATGTTTCCCAGATGGATTTCGCATTTAAGTATTATCCAAACCAAAAACGTAAATGAGACAAATAAAGCCCTCAAAAATGGCACAGAGGCTAAAATGTGTGTAAACACTAGATGACTGTGGTGAAAACAAGGCGGGCAGGGAAAGCCACCTCTCAGCAAGTGTTTACTACTGGAGAACTGAATGGAACAGTTCATAGACTATAGTTTTTGTAACAACACAGTTAGTGGAACATTCCAAAATTCAAGTCGGTGCAACAATACAAATAGAAGCATTAGAATTCAGCACCATTCAGAGATGTGAATGGTGCTTTTGTTACAAGTTTCACAGGTTATTTCATTTCAGACACTGATAATTCACGGTACGCCAACCCATCACTCGCGGCATGCCGTGCCTCAAACGCTTTCAAAGCCTACCCCTGCTTGCTGCCGCCACCCCCTCGCTGTGTGACGCTCTGTGCATTCAGGGGCATCAGCTCTACAGGGTTACACAAATGCCTGATCACGGAACGAAATTTTCTGTGCTGTATCCTCGGGATCAGTCAATTCTTACGAACAAAGAGGGATGCTGTTTGCAACAGCAAACTTCTTTCTCTGAAGAGGTGAGAGGAAGGCTTGGATCACCACTCCTCAGACGGCAGAGAGTCAGAAGCAATCACCCAGAATTGAATGGAAATACACATGAAGAAAAAGCACAATCTCCACATTGATCAAGCAAAGAGAAAGATTGCAGTTCCTTTATGTTGCCATCCAAACAAATCATCACTGCGCTTCAGAGAATTTTTCTCTGAAGACAAACAGGGAATTAACTGCATGTCTTTGGCAGTCCAACACTGATAACAAAAGCAGCTACAGCCTCATCTTTTAAGGGCTTTGGTTGATGATGTTTTGAATTCCATGGTGACAGCAGCAGAAACCAATGCAATCAGTGAGGCTCGTGCTTAATAGTTCACTGTGTAATAGAAACAGAATATTAGGTGTTCCCACACACAGCACTGGCCTGTTTGTTGAAACTGAAAGGAACTGGGCAAAGCCTGGTTCTCTGTTGCTACCAGAGACCTTCAGCTAAACCAGACACCGTTTCTGTCAGTGAGGTGGCTCACTTGTTAAGATCATCCACAGAAGTGCTGCTCTCTCAGCTTCAAATGTTTTCACTGGAACCAAGAATCTGTTTCACTGATTTGAAAGTTTCCCCAAATTCCTTGACTACTAAACAAACCTCTGGAGATACTCTCAGCACCCTGATAGCGATCACTCCATAACCTCTGCAGTAATTACCATCATGGTAGGTTTTCCCATGACCCAGAGATTCCACATTACAAGATTTATATAGTTAAGTGACCACTGCTAAAAGGCTAAGAATTTTGTTGCATAGTTTAATGTTTCAGGAAACACTTTCAAGCTGAAAAATTAGGAGGAGCTGAATTATATAATAAGCTTCTTGCACATGATCTGAAAAGGCAGAGATTTCTTCCAACTCTCCTTCTCTGACAAACACATGGCACACGGCACAGACTTTTCCGCTGCCAAGTTGCTCCACCCCTTGCTCCTGCGAAGAGGATGAGAAGAAATGATGTGGTAGATGTTAATGGTGCTGATCAGTGCACATAGCAGACAGCACTAAGACATCAGGATGACAAAAAAATAATCTGTATTAAAAAAAAGATATCATGAGAGCAATCAGCATGAGTGTGATGAACCCGGATCATGCAGGACACAGAAGCCGAGTAGGATACCAACTGTACCAATTAGCTCCTGAAAGCACATGTAGTAAAGCTGTTCATTATCTTTTTCAGCTCCCTCTTAGAGTTAATAGATTTCTATCTTGATAAGCTTAATACTTGCTTAATAATTGTCTGATTAAAACATAATAAACCTGGGAAAATTAAAACGAAGCCTTTTTAGTAACCTGGAGATGAGACAGGACTTTTCAGTGAGGCTTCCACAAAATAATTTCTGTAACATTCACCTCAGGATCCCAAAGCACTTCACAGTCATTTAATTAAGCTTCAACAGAGCACAAACTCCCCATTTTACAGCTGAGGTAACAATGAGGGGGAGTTTGGAAAAGACTGTTTAATACTAAGCAGAACTAAATGTTCTGTTATTTCCCAAAAAAAAACCATTTCCAACACCCATAGGTAGATTTCTTTCACCCTTCACCATTTTGACAGGCTTTGAAGTCATAGCAACATTTAAACGCGTGATGCACAAACAGCTTTCATCATCTCCAAGCTCATCATCATCTCCAGATGGGGAGCATAAACACTGCTGCCCATCTACCTCACAAAGCTGCTCCTACCTGTTCCCAGTACTCTAGCCATCCCTATGCCGCTTGTCCCCAGTGGACCAACTTAAGCTTCCCCTCTTCTGGCTGAAAACTTAGATAAGGCAAATCACTGAGGAGTTTGACATTTTTGCCTTTAATCAACAACAGGTCAATGATAGATTTCCAAAGCATCTACTACCCAGCCAAGGATTTGCATTTCTACTGAACACAGGCAGGTGGTTTGCCAAGGCTGCCCCAAGATCCTAAATGATACCAAGCTGTTTGTAGGAAAGAGGGAAAGGAGCAAGTAGGAAGCAGATTCTGACTTATTAAAATGAAAGTGATTAAAATATCGCACCGATTGCATACTGCAAGAAACACCGGATGCTGAATAGCATTTGGTGAGAATACTCACGGGCTGTAATAATTTGTGGAGGGCAAGAGAAAGAGACAGACTCTACAGGAAAACACTAATTCACACTTAATCTGGCCCATTATTTCTAGATTTGAGTAGGCAGCTTTCCTTTAGGAGCTAAAATGACGGGGGTCGCATTATGCCACCCCGCTGTCTCTAACAGACCACTTTGTGGATGGCAAAAGATAAGGAATGAGCACAGAAAATGCTATTTAAAGCTCCACTCAGGAACCTACAAATTTGCATTTGATAGAAGGGATTTAAATTGTATTAGAAGGCAAGGTGCACTAAACAATTACAGTTTATTACCGTGTTGGTTCACTGCCTGAACCTGTACTTATCACACGCCGCAGCAGCGCGGGAGCAGCAGCGCTCGGGGCACTCGAGCTGTGTGCATATTAACAGGAGGGTTAGCTCAGCAAACAGCGGAGGGGCCAAACGCTCCCAAGAACCAAGAGGATTGCAGATTTCATGGACAGATCGGAGCAGTCTGGGTCTTAAGTCACCTTTCAGAGAAAATTTTGCCGTTTAACCAAACTGGATTTCCGGCAGAGTGTTTGGAAGACAGTGGTTTTTGCTGTGTCACAGCACAGAAGCTGTGGAATGACTCTGACCCAAGAGAGCAACACATATCCTGCAGCAGCTGATTCGGAAAGACATTACACACACCATCTCCCCTCGCAGCTGGAGCAGGGCCAAAGACACTCATACTCTATCAGCTTCATTTGTTGTTATGCTGCATGCAAAGGCTACAGTGAGAATATTCATACCAGTCAAAATTCAATATGTTACTTTTTTCTCCCATCTAGTTTTCACCTTTGATGAAAAATTTTTCATCTTTGATGAAAAACTGAAGGTTGCCATATTACCACACGCGTCCTTTCTTTAGCTAGGGGAATGAGAGAGATACACCGCAGCCATTCCTCCAGACCCATTGCAAACATTATCCTAGTTTTTCACTTGGCCTTTTCACTTGGCCTTCAACCTTCCTCATCCCCTCCGCATGTCTTGAATTCACAGCAAATGGTGTCATTCACACAAAAAACTCCACAAAGCCTCAGCGTTCAGGCTTTCCTACGTGTTGAAAAAAGAAGGACTGAAATCTACTGGATTGAAGGGGAGAGAAAAGATGGAAGAGTACTTCTGTGTCACTGAACCAGATTAGGCCAAAGGGGAGCAGTTGGTCTTCAGAAGACTGTAACTTTTATGGGGGAGGGATACCAGAGAATGTTGAATGAGAACTGTGGATACCATGAGAAGAACACTAACTCTAATGGCTCAAACACATACAGGAAACCGCAGCACCCTTCAGATTTCAGTACATCGATTTTAAACCAAAAGCTTGGAGAGGATCTCTCAGAATGTGCCCTGCCCACTTAGGATCCCTCTGAACACAACCACTTACCTGAAGTAGGAAGAAACTGTCCCTGTACGGACAAATGTGGGGTCACAGGAACAGGCTAACAAATGAATACCAGGCACTGGTAGCACAACACTCCACGGCCACCGCACCTTCACTGGCACAGCTGGGCTAAGTTTCCCTTTTTACTTCTGCAAAAGAAGTGTATTACTGCTTCATGGCACGACGCAACTCTTACCCACAGCACAAGGCTGAGCAACTAATGCCCTCTGAAAGCACTTATGTGCTAAATGGCATCAGGGACAGGAAGTTATCGGTGTTAATCCACTTCAACTGGTTTAACAGTTACAAGGAATAGAAATGTCTATATGCAAGACACTTCCTCTGAGAGTCCCCCTTTCCTGAAGCAGAAGCACATGGCCTTTCAGCATGCTTTCCCGTAATTGCTCACCAACTGCTTTCTCAAATCAATTATGTTGTCTCAGCATTAAAGGAGGAAGGCAGAGTAGACCAACTTTTTGTTTATCTATGCATGCTGGCAGGTTCCAGTCATATGTTCTGCCATCTGTATTGCTTGCTTTATCCTTTATCCGATCACAACAGGTAAAATGGCATCAGTGGAACTGAATCTGTTCGCTCAGTCAGGGAAGGAGCCAGAACAGGCATTTGTTTTTTCCCCCATTCTGAAAGGAAGCAGGAGATGGACACTCTTGCCCTTTTAAAACATTCTGCTTTTCAATAGATGGGCAATTTGCCCCGGTCTGCTAATGTGGGATCTGTTCAATGCAAGGCTGAAAAGGTTCCATCCCCAGGGAAAGCATCGAACTGCTGATGAACATTTGGTGGCCTTTAGCAAAAACGATGTGATTTCTGCCAAGAGGATCCCAGCAGACTGGGAAGGACAAGCTCCAAATTAGGTGGGATTGTGATGCAGGAACTTCAGAAGGCCTGTACAGGGTATATGAGGAGCTCCAGTCTTTCCAGCTCCACACTCCTTCCTTATTCATATTTTTAAAAATTACAAGTATATTGGCAAATGTCATGGCTGCCTTCAAGAGAACCTGGAAGCTTTTGAATGCAGCGGGTGTGTAAAGATGACCTTTCTTCTGATACAAAGGCTGCTGGGCTGGGGGAGGGTTCTTTTAAAATTTGACAGCATTGGAAAATTTGTGACTAAAGGTGCTTGAAATCACTTTGAAAGCATGTCTATAGGTCAGTATCAGAGTTTCTGCCCTTGTCAAATATAAACAATCCAAAGGCAATTTTCTAGAAAACGATTCCCTTCGTCCCATACGGGATGCTTTTAAACCAACACTGACATTCACCTTCCGCGTCAGATCCCCTCTCTGAACACTAGGGCATGTTGCTTCTTCAACCCATTGTGTTTACGTTACTGAATAGCTTTAATTATTTCAGAAGAATTGGCTGCAGCAGAAACCTGAGTTGCTGTCAGACAGGAATGTCCCGCAGACCTGTTAACCTGTTACGTCTCCAAACGACTATCTTTTCATAGTCCCAAAGGAGCACCACCATCTTGTTTAACTGTGGAGGGACTTAGTTACTGTTGGTGGTTTGGGGTTTGTTTGTTTGTTTGGGGGGGAGGGGAGGGGAGGGAGGGAACGGGGATGGGGGAGCAGGAAATAGTTTCCTTTTGGCAATCCAAGCCAAAACCCCATTTCTCCAAACCCCTACCCAGCCATAATTACACCTTAAAAATAAGAATACAAATATTTGTTACATAAAAATAGGCTTCATGACAAATATGAACACTGTGTACTGTGCATTTCTAGGTGAATTGCTATCAGGAGTTTGTTTTCAGGCCTGAAACAGTGCCAGAAGCTTTTTGGTACATGTTTCTGTATATTTTCTCGAGACTCTCTTCAAAGATCACTCTGTGAGGCTTCCCTTTGTACACAGCTGCAGGTCCAGACCAATCTTCACCATTATCCAAGTGAACAGTAGTGTTTCGCTGCACTGGTGAACTGTCAACAGAAAGAAGATAAGAAATAATGATCAAATCGTGATAAGGAAGAGGAATCAGAAGTACAAAACCAGCAGAAATCCAAATATAGAGCTGCTAAACTCAGATTACCTTTCACAAATTGAAATGAAAACTGCACTGCAGCTACTTCTAAGAAACGGGATCACCACGTTATTCATTCACACAGATTCTTCCCCACTTATCCGAGAGCACTTGATAATACCTCCCAAATAGAAAGAGAATTAATTTTCAAAGAGCATGCAGCAATTTTGCTGTATTTTGATAGGCAGCACGACTAGGCACTAAGCCTCTGCAAGAACACCACAGAAGGATTTCTGTGTCCTTTGAAGGTTAAAATGTAACCACAAGCAGCTATTTCAATATGAAGACAATCTATCAGAGGTATATTAAATTACTGTGGCTGCAGCTGTAAAGTGCTCTATCGGAAGCATCTTGGATTAAGTATTCTACCAAATACATTGATATAGTGGCAATCGAGTGCTCCTTCCCCACCTCATCTTCTGTGTCACTGTTTTAATACCAAACACAAATACAGTCTCATATTTCAGTTGCTTTGAGAAATTATTTCCCAGATCTATGAAGTGAAATCTATTCTCTGAAAAATCATCACAAAACATTGACAAATCTAAAGTAGGTATATCTAAACTTTGTGAGTTTGCTTTCTCTTGAAACTTTCAAAATAAAGGCTGATCTCAGATAATGAAATTTACATTTTCCTGTAATAAAGCATGAAACCAGTAGATCAAAAACCTTAAGCAAAAAATAATAACTACTGAGGTGACATTTTTCATGTGTGCTCAGAGATTTAGGCACTTAAGATGAAAAAATTAGAACTGAGTTATCTTCAGCCTTTTGTGAATATTCTTAGTCTGGGAAATGAAACTGGGAATGTCATGTTTACGGCGACCATTTTCACTTAGGAAATGGGTTACATTTCACAGGGAAGCTTTATGTTTTCTTATATACATGTCATTTATTAAACTACTATAGTCAAACCAGTACTTAAAACTTAGTTCTTAATATCAGCAAACATCTGTGACAAGATTGAAAACATCATGTCGAAGGACTCACAAATACACTTCTAGCTAACTGCATCAAAACAAGGTTTTCACTTCAAGAAAGGAAAATGGTGAGGGAAGAAGAGGAAGATCACTGAATCATTTTGGTTGGAAGAGACCTTTAGGATCATCAAGTCCAGTCATTCGGCCGGCACTGCCTGGGTCCCTAAACCATGTCCCTCAGCACCACATCTACACATTTTTAAATACTTCCAGGGATGGGGACTCCACCACCTCCCTTCAGCAGCCTGTTCCAGGGCTTTACCACCCTTGCTGTAAAGAAATTTTCCCTAATATCGAGCCTAAATCTTCCCTGACACAACTTGAGACCATTTCCTTTCATCATATCGCTTGTCACTTGGGAGAAGAGACCGACCCCCACCTCTCTGCAACCTCCTTTCAGGTAGTTGTAGAGAGCGATGAGGTCACTCCTGAGCTTCCTCTTCTCCAGGCTAAACAATCCCCGTTCCCTCAGCCACTCCTCACAAGACTTGTGCTCTAGATCCTCCACCAGCTTCACTGCCTCTCTCTGCACATGTTCCAGTACCTCAATGTCCTTTTTGAAGTGAGAAGATGTAGGATTAGTTTTCTAAGCTTCCACTGTCCTGTATAAAATAAAAGGAGGAATAGCTTTTGGTTTTATACCTCTTATATTCAAATATTAGGGTGATCCCAACCTACCACACACAATAGAGCAACAAGAAAATCTCTATGTGGCTCCAGTATTAGAAGGGGAGGAAGGTTACTTTCACACTTTTTCAAAAAGCTCCAACCTTTAAAGTCATTCAAGAGCATGAAGTAAATTTAAAACTGTTTATCATCCTGGAGAGGGTGAACTGTGCTTCACGGTTTGGACACAAAGAAACCAACCTACCAAACAGCTAAATCGATAGAAAAGTTACACGGGCCTGTGTTAAATGTAGACAAGCCAATACCCTGGGGACCCACCAACACCACCTCCTTTTTGCAGTTCATGTTACCTCACTTCTGATGGAGAATTCTCAGGCCAACAAATAGCAGAGCATAAGGAGTGGCACTTGTAACAGCTCTGAAACTATTTCCTGCAGTCAGCCTTGTGCTTGCCTTTTTTTCTACTAAAAGCTTAATCTGCACAGAGACACTCAAAATCCAATCACTTTAGCTGCAGCAAAGCAAAGACTCAAAAAACTATAGTAACTTTTTATGAGTTGCTTATTCTGGTACTGACAAAGACTTAAAAAACAGACATAAGCTTCATTTTCTTCTTTTTTTTTTTTTTTTTTTTT